>NC_136491.1:20178447-20218447 GCF_053919585.1 Euprymna scolopes
CCAAAGTATTTACGAATGAAACTAGACTTTTTAGCCATTAAAAACAGTCAAAAGTTGTAGCCTGTTAATTTATATATTTGTTACGAGAACAAGTCCCCTGTTCTTATAACTAATTAAAAATGAGATAGGAGACCGAGAATTCGAACCTGGAAAGCTAGGTTTGGAATTAAGATTACGGAGAATTCCGATAGTTAGTTTTAAAATAAATAGCAGATATGTTTGTTTGAAAAGGAATTCGATTGTTTAGAAATGTTATTGTGAAAAAGGAATTTGATGATTCAATTCTGTTTATGAAAATTAAATTAAAATAAGCTTATCTAGAAGCAAACAATAGAAAATAAAAAACATATTGAAAATAGGTTAGACCAAAAATAGGTTAGAGAATTCTTGTTTGCAGACATGTGTGAATAGTGCACGTGAGTTCAGACCACATGCTCGTACATGGGGGAACGAGACACGTGAAGCTTGTCCAGGCCATGGGATCGATGCACGTTTTTGGCAATACAATGACGTCATGGCTGGGAGATGAGTTCTCAATATAGGGCTAGTTTTTAGAACAGAACGCGGAGAACGGGAAGAGAGTCGGATAGACAGAGCTGACATTAGAGAAGGAAATCCCCTTTGGAGGCGAAGGGTTAGAAGTTGAAATCATGTAGTGACTTTGAATTCCTTGGTGTGAAATCATTTACCGGTCGAAGAAATAAAGGACGCCATCATTTTGTAACCGCGTCTTGCGTTGTGTCATTCTCAATAAACAAATGTATTGTAAATCATTTATATGAACTTTGTGTCCACTCATCGTAATAATGAACTTTGTGTATAAACCCCACCCTTAAGAAATGTGTTTCCCTCTCTATCAAGAAATAATGACTGTCCCCTCCTGTGATAAAAGACTGATAACTCCTCGTTATTTGGTTGCCGTAATCACTTTTTATTCAACATGGATAAATTGAAAAAACAAAAAACAAAAAGAACTTCGGTTACCACGGAAAAAAACATAACGTTTAGAGTCCATTGAAATGTACCCTGCCTCTCTCTAATATGAACACCCAGTATGCAACATATTTACATTTGTCTACTTTTTTGGGGGAGGGGGTGTCTGAAATTGTGACAAACGTGAAATATGAGCTCCGTGTTCTATATATTTATGTATTGTTTACTTTTTGATTTTCGCGAAAGTCTTTGCAAACAATAATTTAAACATATATCTCTCCTTTCCATGTTTTATTTATTTATTGGTCTCCCGACAAAAGGAGGGTACACCTGTATATTCACCCTTGTCCGTTCGTCCGTTCGTCTGTCTGCACTTTTCTCAATAACTACGCCTTGGAATTTTTTTTGAAATTTTGCACAAACATTAAATATGATATGAGTAAAAAAGTAAAAGAACGGATTTTCCGGGAAAACTCCGATTGCCCCCCCCCCCCAGGGGTGCCTTTCGGGTTAAAATGGCTAAAATTGACACTTTTGTACTTAAAAAAAAAATGATCCAATGGATTTTTATAAATTTTGTTTGTCTATATTTCGCGATAACTCTTTTAGAGCTAATAAAAACACTCTATTTTTGGAGGACTATTTTACCATATTTGTCCAAAATTTTCAGTGTATATCTATTTAGCAGTTTTGCATGGTGCTGAACTCAAATTTAAATATGTTAAGGTCCTGGGGCTTTTGTGGTTAAATGGGGAAAGGGCAAATGATGGACCTAGTCATTTCTTTTTTTTTTTTTTTTTTTTTTTGCATGGTGCAGAACTTAAATTTACATATGTTAAGGCCTAAAACTATACCGGTTGTTCACTTTCACCAGAATTTGATGTCCCCTGGGGACTTTTGGGGCTAAATGGGGGAGGGAAGCTGAACTTAGTCATTTTTTATGCCTCGTTCACTCTGCACTCACGGGGGACCATGCATGCTTCACTTGTTTTTTATTTAATAGGTTGGTGCAAAAACAATATCGTTTTCTCACATATGTTACTTTTTTATAAGACTTGCGGAGGTATCCGGTGTTGCCCGGGTGTGTGTAGGTCGTGTAGTAAGGAACCCCGAAAAAAAAGGTGGCAGTATCGGGGGAAGGGGGATCAAAACAACAGTAGGCAGCCCGGGTGGAGAGAGGTGTTGTTAAAAAAAAGTGGTAGTAAAATAGTAAATATCCCCGACAATCAGCAAAATCCCACCCCTTCACAGTAGAAATCCCTAAACGTAAAAAAGACTTATACTCTAATAATTTCTTCCCTAGGACTGTTAGACTTTGGAATTCCCTTCCGGGTTCCTGCTTTCCCAACTGTACTGACATGCAGAAGTTCAAGTGTAATGTGAATAGACATCTTGCTGCTCAGCTCCCCACATAGTACTCCTACTAATTATGTCCCTAGATAGTAGCCCTCTACATGAAAGTGGCACTGTGCCTTGTTTGGGATGAAATGCAATAAAAAAAGAAAAAGCAAGCGCAGAGAAGCAACTTTGTGGCGATGGGACAGAGACTTGAGCTTGGTAGACAGTGTGGAACCAATTAGAATGGAGATCCTTTTTTGGACTCTAAAAGAAAGAAAGATAGAGAGAAAAAGAGGGAGGGAGGGAGGAAGAAAGAGAAAGTGAGAGAAATTAGTAGTTGGTTCCTTAGTCCAGATGTGGCAACAACAGTACATGCATAGGTGAATTTTGGCTTTGTCAAGATATATCAGGGAGAGGAGAGTCGCCCGGCGTTGCCTGGTCGTAAAATATGCTTGAGTATATTTTATTTCGTGCAGATTTCGTAGTTATTATTAAACAAATTCGCGATTGAATATTATATTGTACCTAATATACTATACTGATTTCCAAAGATTAAAAAAAAAGAAGAAACTTGGGTATCATCAGTTAGAACCGAAACCAAATCATTTAGCGCTCCAGCTATGTTCGCTACCATTTCAGATATCGACAGAAAGGTAAACAAGATTAAAATTAAACCGCTTCAAGTTATGAATGAATTTGCGCATGCGAAAAAGTAACAGAAATATATCGGTAAGTTTTGCATTTCAACTTGCCGACATATTTCTGTACGCGTTATTCATCCATCCAAACATGATTTTACTCGTTATAAACCATTCTTTGTATCTATTATTTCCTTATTAATGTCAGTGTTATGCGATCAGAAGTTGAAGAGTTTATAGGTTAATTATTTTCACGCGTGCACATGCACACATACATACATCGACTGTTTTATTTATGTAGACGATACTGCCACGTGATAAGTTTTCTAGCCGACTAACCCTCTTCTTGTTGCTAAGAATGACATTGCGTTTCTGCAATGAACTGATTGTTTTCTGTCATATTTCACTTGTTCATAAGTTTGTCTCATTTTTATATTAGTTATTAATCTGTAGTCTTTTGTTTTTAATTATAAAACAGCTGATTACGTTTGTACTGGCAAATTATCTCGTCTTCACGCGCCCATGAAAACTTGACTGACTAGACAGATTTCTAATTTGGTCACGAACGAAAATTGGTAAATGATTTCTACTTATAAAACAATAAAATAGTTGCCCGTCTTTTCTAAT
Organism: Euprymna scolopes; assembly: GCF_053919585.1. Classification (NCBI taxonomy): domain Eukaryota; kingdom Metazoa; phylum Mollusca; class Cephalopoda; order Sepiida; family Sepiolidae; genus Euprymna; species Euprymna scolopes. The sequence goes on from NC_136491.1 coordinate 20,181,984, forward strand.
TCAATTGCCCACAATTGTCTGGCGTTCTTTAACTCATTCCACATCTGTTTAGTCGTATTTTTTTTACAAATAACATTTTTCTAGCAGCTGAAATCCGATCGTTTTTCGAATATCTAAGGAAACCGTTTCACCCGGGGTTGAACGTTAGAGTGAAAGATTTTTTTTTTTTTTTTTTTTTTTTTTTTTTTACTCGAATCCATTTTAATAAGTCTGAGGTGGTTGTCTGACTTGCTATTTACTTTCTCGGTTCCCCTCAACAATTGAAATAATTTCGTTCGAAAGCTAGAAAAAACACACATTTTACTCACTAAACTTTACATGACAACATGTAATTACACACACAAACACACATACGCACATTTTACATACATACATGCATACATACATGGTAGCAGCAACTCGTTACCGAGTATTGCCATTACTTAACATATCTCTGGCTTGAATGACGCAAACATGAGCGCAACTAGCAGCACGTGCCAGACGGTCACTTCTATGAACTTTCTATAGTCCTGCACATTCACTGATGACTGGGTCCAAGCTGTGGTGACCCAAACACCTACCAGGCCAGACCCTGGAAGTTCCAATGCCCTTACTGCCACTGACGTTCATATTTGTATCAGTCCTCATTGAATGTCCATTTGCCATTTTAGGCTAAAGCCAACCTTTTTGTTATCGAGATACACACTGATTGCAAAATGTGTATTCCATTGCATATCAAGTAATGCCTGTGCTTGAAGCTTTCTATAGTGAGGAAAGACTTTGCACTGAGACAATCCCACTTTCTAAACAACGACGAGCAAGTCAACATCATTAGAAGCAGCAGTCGCCGCTGGTTTTATATCAGGGTTTTCCTTCTCCTAGAGAGGTTGCCTTCACCACGGCTTACGGGAGCCCTCTCCACTCGCCATGCCATTTGATCCATGACTGGTACTTAGGTTGCTGGGCACCAGAGCGTACTCTACACGCCGGTGGGTCATGAATGCCGCAGCTGACGGGGCCTAAGCTCCTCTGGAGGTTTCTGTCAGGTTTACCTCACCCTTAACCTTTGGTTAAAAGTACTTTGGCCCAAAAGGCAGTGGAGGTCCAGTTATATGGCGCAGGACACTCGCCGTTCATCAGAGCCCCGTCTGCGTGACAGTAGTCACGACGTGCACGTGGGTTTGATTTGTCTGGGAGAAGCACAGTATGAGGCTAAGACATATGTGTGCTTTTAACACACGTCTACACCAGACCTTGACCACCACATACATACATACATACATAAATACATACATACATACATACATACATACACACATACATACATACATACATACATACATACATACATACATACATACATACATACACACATACATACATACATACATACATACATACATAATGATTGCTACTTCTTGACAGAAGTTTGCTATCTCTTCAATTAAGCGTTGTGCGTCTGTGTGCACGTAGGTGACTGTTAAACCCAGTTTTAGTCCTACATGAAAGTACACATATGTGATATAAAAACTTTCCTTCTTGTAAAGGTGATCGCATGATAATATTGTGAATCCTCGAATGTCGTGTCAGGCCACTTTTAGATTTGCAGATTAGACCATAAATAGGACAACTTAGTGTGGCCGGGTGTGCTGTAAAAGTCTCCTCATAAGACTGTCGTTCCTGACTTTGATTGTGTGATTTCAGATGATTTACAAAACCAGCTTTTGACAAAACGTATGTGCCACATACAGTGCACTTCAGTTCTTGTAATTTATCTGACATTATATTTTTGTCCTGCTTTCTTAAAACACGTTTTAAGACAGCAAGATCTATACACTGCTATTAAAAAAATCATACAACTTTCTCTGATAGTTTTTCTCTACCGTGATCGATCATTCGCTTGCACTTTTTAGTTATGTATATCCATCTCAAGTATTTTCAATTTGTTTTTCAGAGAATCCTTAAACTTTTTTTTTACTTTATGTTGTGGTCTTTTATCCTTATCTATCTCGGTATCATGAACCAAACTCCTATCCTTACATCATCAACGCTCTGATCCCCATCTGGCATCAATTGTGATGGATGGCTCTCGTCTGGGTGAGGCCCCGTGTTTTGACAAGCTTCTGGGTTTGACCTTTACTCCTGATCTGAAATGGAACACGTACATCAAGTCTGTTGCCAAGGTCGCTGGAAAGATGGTGGAATCCTTCTACCGCTCCAGAAGATATCTCACTACTGATGCAATTCTCTATCTATATAAAAGCCAAGTACGTCCAAGGATGGAATACTGCTGCCATATCTGGGCAGAAGCTGCTAAAAACAGCCTATCCTGCCTTGACAGAGTACAAAATAGACTTCGTGGCTTAGTGGGGGATGCCCTTTTCTCTACCCTGCAACCTCTCTCCCACAGAAGAGACGTTGCGAGCCTATCCTTGTTTTATCGTTATTTCCATGGCAGGTGCTCGTCTGAACTCCAATCTCTGGTGCCCCCTCGCCAATCTTTCACGAAAAACACCCGTTTAGCTGAATCCACTGTGAAAAATTTCCCCCACTCTATATCTGTCCCTAAATCAAAACGCGGATTCCATGAACAAAGCTTCTTTCTTAGAACTGCACGCCTGTGGAACTCTGTTCCGTCTGCCTGCTTCCCACCGGACTACAACTTGGATGTCTTCAAGTCCAATGTTAACAAATTCCTAATGAACCGCCCCCTTAAGTAAACACTTCATCGAATCTCAACACTAACGTATTGTACTTGCAATAACCCTTATCCCTGAGTGGCTTCCCTCAGACACTCCATGAGCCCCAAAATGACTTTTTTTTTAGTCCTATCGATGAATTCATACGCTCAAGCAGGCATGACACTGAAGACGGCCATTGAGATCAATTATTACATGTTTCCAGCGTTTCAAGCTTCCATGCGTCACAACTTTTCCATCGCCACAGAACCATTTTTATAGACAAATGCCTGAGGGAGTATCTATACACAGATGATGTTACAGAGTCTTAGCTTTGTGCGACAGCTAAATCTCTCTCTCTCTCTCTCTCTCTCTCTCTCTCTCTCTCTCTATCTCTCTCTCTCTCTCTCTCTCTCTCTCTCTCTCTCTCTCGGTTCAAAATGTTGAGATCCAGCAACAAGCAAGAGTAAAATAGCCAGCAACAAATTAAATTGCAGACCAGCTTAATGCGCGTACTGGTCTCCCGCTTTAAGATTTTTTAAATAAGAGATTTGCTTCTCCTAGAAGGTTGTTTTCACCACGGCTTACGGGAGCCCTCTCCACCCCAACACACACAAACACACATGGTGCTAGTTTGCCGTTGACCCCAAAAAAGTATCATACATACATACATACATACATACACACACGCACAAACATATATTTAGTGAATATAAAAGGTATTCTTTTAAAATTACATATTTCTTATAACATAGTCAAAATTGTTATTAATAATAAGCTCAATAAATATGTATTATCGCCTTCAGAGTTTATATACAGTAAATTGTCACTTCAGTTACCACAGTATTTTAATTCATACAGATTTCATACTCATAATTACAGAGCCAAATCTTTACTGTCTTATATATATATATATATATATATATATATATATATATATATATATATATATATATATATATATATAATACTAATTTCAAAAGAAAAAAAATTACTTGGGTGCAATCAGCTTGAATTGAAACCAAAACATTTTGCACTTCAGTCGCATTCCCTACCGTTTGAGCTATCGACAGATAGATAAAAAAAGGAGTTAAACTTAAACGACTTTAAGATATTAATGAATTTGCACATGCACAGAAGTAATAAAAATATGTTGGCAAGTTGGAATATTATTTGGACTATTATTCTCAGTTTGAAAAAAAAAAAAAAAAAACATTATTCACTATTACCAATAGCATCCAGTGAATGCACCTGAAGATGGTCGGAGGTTATATCGACTGAAACGTTGTGGAAAAACAGTCAAGACGAGATTAATAGTTCAAATAATACAAAAATAATTATCAATCCTCATCTTAAAAATATACATTCATCATAAAAAAAATGGAATGGGCCAAGATTTATTAATATTAAAAAAAAATGTTCGTTGGGAAAGCAAAAAAAAAAAAAAAAAAAAAAACTTTTTTCACTATTCATAAATAACATCCAGTGTGAATGCACTTGAGTATGTTCGGAGGTTACATCGGCCGAAACGTTGTGGAAAAAACAATCAATACGAAAATAAATGCCCAAATAATACAAAAAAAAATTCTCAATCTTTATCTTAAAATATACATTCACTATATGTTGGTTGTTGTTTGGAAAAGAAAAGAGAAAAGTTACTGGCTCCGTAGATATTTTCATATTCTTTGAGTTAGTCTCTGTTTTATGGCTGTGGTTTCGTATGCGTGAAAAAATTGGTTGACATAGGAGAGACAATTCTAATAAAGATTGACAGGGGATTATCTCCCTTCCATCGCCGAAATTTTAAAGGTGTACAATTTTTTTTTCCTACGATTAGAAGCTCCTAAATGCTATTAATCTCTAGGCTTTTTATGCTTAGTATTTTTTCTATTTTAGCTTATGTACTGCCTCCTTGAGTTGCCTGATCCTCCACTTTGCATCCCTGTCAATTTTTTTTTACCTCGTTCCACAAAGGGAAGTGTATTTCTTTTTCATTTCCATATGTGATCAGCTAGTCCCAACTTTTTTTTTTTTTAGCTCTCTTAGTGTCAAAATTGTACACCCTTAAAACTTCAGCGATGGAAGGAAGATAATCTCCTGTCGATCTTTATTACAGTGACAGGTTATATATATATATATATATATATATATATATATATATATATATATATATATATATATATATATATATATAATTATTTTTTTACTACAATAATTAGATACCTACAGACACTAGTGTTTCATCCTTTTGGGAATCTTCAGTGCATGGTGTCACGATTAATACCAATCGAACGATTCGAACCCCCGCAACACGAGACATCTCTGGCTCGATTAGCGAAGACCTAATTAATTCGGCTACCATTAACCGCGTGAAATAACGTTGAATTTAAACATCCTAATTTTAAATGTTTATTTCGGTCAGTCAGACAGTGATCTAATCGTTATACGATGATCTATGCATAAGAGCTAAATTGACCGACTTTAATTCAACTGAAAGTGCTCAACGATAAGAAACGAATTTCTTAAAGGGACTGTCATAATTATTTTTTACTATAATAATTAAATACCTACAGACACTAATCAACTGCGGGATTTTTTAAGCCAAGAATCTCAAAATATAAATATGCACTAAATAAAATTTTCTTATTTAAATTTACATTTTTGTGGAGTAATATATGAGATTAACCTTAGATGTTAATAGTTAAAAGGATTAGAACTTACACGACCTTAGATAGATACCGTATGCCATGCCAAGATAAATCTTTATTCATGATTAAACATGCACGTTACTTACTAAATAAAAAAGATGAAGTTTTTTCAACTGTCAGCACAAAATATTTCTCAAATATGACGTTTTTAAAGCCCCATCATCCTTTATTAGCTCTTACTTACACTATGTCGTGTTCAGTAACGATTATGCATTAATAGACTTTTATATACTACTTGTAACCCCCATTTTTGGAGATCCTCTATATTTAAACAGTTTCAAACTGATCGTGTTCTCCCATAATAAATAGTAATTCCACAGTAATTAAAGATATTTATAATAATCAGCATATTAAAATTATATCACCAATTATAAACTAGTATTTTTTTTGCTTAATTTTATTCTGTGAAATAAACACCCATAGATATTGCTTATATACTTTTTGCTACGTAGTCACCTCCTTCAAAGGGAGCACGGCGCCAAATTAACGATAAGTTACGTAGCGCCAGGTTAACAATATGTTAGACAGCGGGATTTATATATTTGTAAGAAATGTATATATTGTATTTGTAAGGAGTGTATGTATTGTATTTGTAAGGAGTGTATAAATTGTACGTGGGTATATAATGAGTGCCGTCTAGTGTTTCATAACGTTTCTTGTAAATATGTGTATAACGGTTTACACATATAGATACAATTTCAACATGACATATAATTTTTTTTTATAAACAAACAGTTCCTTAGTTCCTTACAACAAAGGTACGGAGAATTTTTCTTTGGATTTTACATCTTACCAAACAGGAAAACATACCTCCATCCTTTTGTGGTCTTGATTGACGAATCTGCAAAAAGCTAAAATGTAAATCCATCCCAAGGAATGACCAACAACTTTTATTCCAAATGCTTTCCCATTGGAAGATTGCACGCGACTTAAATTCTGCTTCCTCGTCGTACAGGGCCATAGGCTTTGTCACTAGCTTACTTTGTGTCCAATTCTGTCTAAATGACCAATTGACTAACTCACTCTCCCCTTCTAACTCCGTATATGTTTTTTAGTATTAGTTATTTGGGCCAAAGTACTTTTAACCAAAGGTTAAGGATGAGGTAAACCTGACAGAAACCTCCAGAGGAGCTTAGGCCCCGTCAGCTGCGGCATACATGACCCACCGGCGTGTAGAGTACGCTCTGGTGCCCAGCAACCTAAGTACCAGTCATGGATCAAATGGCATGGCGAGTGGAGAGGGCTCCCGTATTAGTTATTACGTTTTCTTAGTATTAGTTATTAATTTATTTATTGCGGACTATTATCTTCATCTTTGAGTTGTTGTTTCACGACGTTTCGGCCAACTATTCCTCTGGCCTAATTGCATTCTCAGCAATTACAGCCTTCCATAGTTTTTTTTCGTCTCACCACGTTTTCGTTTTCTATTACGTCATTCAACAATTTTTAACATGTGATTTTTAATCACGTTTTCTCTATTCCGATTTATCATTTAACACCTATTTGCTTGTGTATTTCTGACATGCCTTCACCAAGGCCACTTTCCTGCTCTTTTGTTTATTGTTCTCTAGGACCCGTTCTAGACTCCAAAATCTATAAACATATTTGTCTTCGTAAAGAAACTAATTCTGCACCCCGATAAATAATAATATTCTTTATGTAACATTTTTAACTACAACAATCTTCTCAATTAATTTGTAAATTGAATAAACGAAAGAAATTATATAGTTTTCTGTTTGATCACAGTACCTTAACTTACTAAAACAATTATGTGCATTAGAAAACCTTGTAACGCAGTATTGGTTACTTTTATTTCCTCTGCCGTTCTTTGTCAATCCAGGAGTGTATCTGCTCGGCAGTTTCTGATTGTATAGATGTAGCTCTCTCTTTAGATACTAGCGCCCGAATACAGGTATTCTGATTTTAATGTCCGCCACACCAATTTGCTTATTTTCTCAGGCTACACACGTAGATGGCAACTGTGCATAAAGTTTCTCTATATCGCATTCCCTTTCAAAGACTATGATTTTCTTAGCCCGCGTCTCAGATCGATTCTTCAATCTATTCTTGACTACTGAGATTTGTGAGCTGGATGTCCATAGCCCACTCGGTAATGCTGATCACTTTTTTGGTATATATCACCCTTAACTTTCTATTCCAAGTTGAAGTGCCGTTGTTCAAAACGACTAGATACTCTAAAAAGGGACCACATCAGAGACATCTAATGGAGTAATGTTTTTCTCTCTTTGCTGAACAGTGTGTAAATAAAGCAACTGAATGGGTTAAACGGGTATAATTCAACAGCATGTGCCACTCTCCCCAATGATCCACTTTCATCTGTGCAACTAAAATCGTGCAGAAAGCAGAAAACACTCCGCCAAGAAGAACGCAATAGACCATGTAAAATTATATAAAGTAGAAATCATTGTAAGAGTGGAATAGCCATAGCCAACAGAAGATATACTGAAATGATCTTGAAGCGAATCAGATATTAGGAAATCGCAATTTTGGAGAAATTTATAATAGTGGAGTAAATAATGAAACGACTTCTGCAAGCTTTGGTGTTATCAATAACAACATACGGGGCAGAATGTTGGGTCTTGAAGAAAGTTGACGAAAGGAAAATTGTTGCCTTTGAATGGTGGTGCTACCATAAACTTCTTCGTGTAAGCTGGCTGGATAAACGTACAAACGAATGGGTTCTGGAGAAGATTGGGCCATACTGAAGACTGCTTGACAAAATTAGTGACAGGAAATTGCGATTTTGGGAGCAAGTGGCCAGAACAGACGGCCTAACAAAAGACCTGCTATTTGGTACAACCCCTAGTGAAAGAGGACATGGAACACCGAAAACAAGAATGTCAAACAACGTGAACGACATTGCATGGCTGAGTTACTCAGAATGGCGCAAAACCGGAGTCAATGGCGACGACTAGTGAACAGTACGAAAGCTGGTCACTAATGACCATTCCGTCAATGAGAGAGAAGGGAGGGAGAGAGAGAGAGAGAGAGAGAGAGAGAGAGAGAGAGAGAGAGAGAGAGAGAGAGAGAGTAAATAAGGGCAATCAACAATTCCCCACTATCTAACAACCATGATGTAGTCTGCCCGACAACCTAGGAGACTGAACTGCGGAGATTCACCTCTAACTCCATCTCAGAAAGACAAACCACACTCCCTTGAATGTGAATGATTTTCTCATAGTCATGATATCATCAGAAACCTCGACACCCCCCCAAGACGTATGGGCCTGATCTTATCCCTGTTATACTAATAAGGAAATGATTTGTTGAGCTAGGCCCTGTTCTCTCCAAACTCTACAACAAAGCTTGCTTTCTTGATAGCTGAAAAATTACTTCTGTGAAGAACTGACCCGCTCAATTATCGCCCCATGCTATATCTCTTCGCTAAAATCTTTGAGTCGTTAATCAACCAAGTTCTAGTCCATTACTTCGTAAACACTAAACTTTTTTTCTGACCGACAGTATGGATTTAGCCACGCCTGCTCTACTGCGGATATCCTAACGATTATCTCTGAATGCATACGTCATGCACTTGACAAAGCAGATGAAATTAGGGCGGTAATATTAGATCTATCTAAAGCTGACGGTCTGGCGTGAAGTTCTCATGAAAATTAAATTGTACCATATCTCTGGACGAATATTCAGTACTAGCCTGGGTGGCTGGCGTTGCCCGAGTGTTTGAAGGTGCGTGTTGAGCAAAAAAAAAAAAAAAAATGGTAGTAGGCAGGTTCGAACCCGTGACATGAAGGCAGAAAAGAAAGTGAAAGAAAATCAGACGTCTTACCCCTACTCCATGATGCGACCAGAAGTTCGAAACGTTAAAATTAGGCAAATTGAATCAAACCGATAAGATGTCTTGCAGAAATGGCTCGCAAAAAATCGACCTCTCCTTGTAGAAAAGTGTCCAGTTGAGGGTGAAGGAATTAATGTTTTTGGCGATTTTTTCGATATTTGTCACCCGAAACGTTGAGCTTCAAAATGATATTGATCTCGTGAAAACCCGTCGCCTTTGTCGAAAGTTTTAGGCAGACATAATACATACATACATGATGATTGCAACGTCTTGTCAGATGAGTGCCACTCCCTCAGACACTAAAAGTCCATGAGCCCAAAAATAACTTTCATCGCCACAGGATCATTTTAATAGACAAATGCCTGAGGGAGTATCTATACACAAATGATGTTACAGAGTCTTAGCTTTGTACGACAGCGAAGTCTCTCTCTCTCGGTTCAAAATGTTGAGATCCAGCAACAAGCAAGAGCAAGATAGCCAGCAACAAATTAAATTGCAGACCAGCTTAATGCGGGTACTGGTCTCCCGCTTTATGGTTTTTTAAATAAGAGATTTGCTTCTCCTAGAAAGGTTGCCATCACCGCAACAAGAAAGGTTAATTCGTCCTTTGGAAGATCTTGTTTTTAGTCCTTCAGGGAAACTAGCCACCCTCCTCACCAAACAAGTCTGGTGGGGGAACCAGTTTAGTCGCCGGTGACCTGACCATGTGGCAGGTAGTACTGGGTTACGTGGTACCAGTAGCATATGACATAAAATCCATCCATCCATCCATCCATCCATCCATACATACATACATACATACATACATTTAAACAGACATGTAAGATTTATATTGTAGATGATCAGATTTCAAACAATAGAACAATTCAGGTTGTCCTCGATAGCCGAAACAACCGAAACAACATGACATTAATGCGGAAGTGTCCAGGGGTCGATCCTCGAACCTTATTGTTCCTGACATTCACAAACGACCTCCCTAATGTAATTGTGTCCGAGATGGGTACATTTGCTGATAAGATCACGCTCTATACTAGACACTTGGGGAACATCATTGTACACACATTCAAGGCAGTGTCTGAAGCCTACGCAAATATTTTCCATCTGTCTTGGATTGGGGATGTAAATGTATGGTAACATTTAATGCTACTAAGACAAAGCTCCTTTCCCTCAACAATTAAAAACTCCTTGGTTAACATTCACAGGTAACATGAATTTTAATATATAGAAGACATTGCCAATTCTTCTGCAAAGAAGGTGGGGGCCCCCCCACCGCACTAGAAATATACTCACATCTGACACAAGGTCACCATGCATGAAGTATTGATTCCACATATGTGCAGATGCAACAACCACTAGTCTCTCTCTCTCTCTCTCTCTCTCTCTCTCTCTCTCTCTCTCTCTATTGGACAGGGTACAAAAATAATAAATCTCGAACTGGCAAGCAAGTCTCAACCGCTGTCCCATCACCGTAATGTCGCCCTTGATCACCCATGATTGGGTAGAAGTCCTAAGTAATTTGCAATTGCATTTTGAGTGTTACCTGCACTGAGGGTTGAATCTTCAACTTGTAAAAGAGTTTAACTTACAACTGAAATTTACTAAAATATCAGATTTTACTCTTTGACACCTAGATGAGCAAGATCAAGTGGTTACATACAAAGTCGAGGAAGGTTTAGCCCAGAATAGAGAAGATCCTGTATCTCTACAAGCATGGTGTATTGTTGCCACATATGGGCAGATGACTCAACCACTAGTCCCTCTCTATTGGACAGGGATCAAAACTAATAAATCTCGAACTGTAAGCCAAGTCTCAACCCCCACTCCCATCACCGCAATGTTGCATCCATCTGCTTGTTCTGCAAGTATTTAAATGGAGTTCGTAAAATTGTATCCCTCGATGTGACAATCAGCAACATTCAACGTCTGTATAGCGAGGCAGTCCTCCAATGCTACCAGCCCAAGTTTTTGTTTGTTTGTTTGTTTTTTTTTTGTTTTTTACAGTTATCGCACCAATTTGTTCCAATTCTAACTGTTAATTATTCACATTTCTTTCAAGGAGAAGAAAAAACCGGCGATTATACCTAAACCGTTCGATTTTTTTTTTTTTTTTTTTGTAGAGTTGATCATTTTTACTTTTTTGTTACTTTTCTGTTTGTGCAGTCGACACCTTGTCCGCCCCGCTACATAGGCATAAATTCATTGTGAAATGAGACATAAAATAATGATTACTGCCCTAAGCTATGAAAACATTTAATTATACATTATAATGAAACGGATTAATTGCCAGTAGTGCAATGGTATTATTTACAGAATATAGACATGACCTACTAACAATATATCCGCCCTCTAATGCAATCACCGCCGCTAAAAGCAAACATTTGTTACAAAAACAGTGTAACTTAAAGAATTCTGATAACTTTACAGACGTTTATTGCGCAAAGCAACGATGTTATAGAGGCAAAGACTTTTAAAATGTTTTTGATTCATGGTGGGGGGGGTTAGATATTTAATTGGTGTCCACATAACCAATATTTGACACAAGGTCTGAAAGTGGGGATCAAAGCACATTCCCCTAAAGGAGGGGCACTCTTGCAATTACAAAAATCTCCGTTTGCATTCCCCGATCGGAGCGCTTCAAGTGACAAGCAATTAACTTGCCCCACCCGAAAGCTGGGTGGCAAGGCCTGGGAGAGGGGACCTCCTGAGTAATACCCAGGCGGTGTACCTCAGTCTGACAGGTACTAGGCCGGTTCCCAGCCCCGCACCTGTCGGGTTGAATGTCAAGAACGGATCCTTGACGAGTACTCTACCCAGTCTCCCTGCAGCCAGAGCCGCTAGGAGACACATCCCCCATCACGAATGATGGTAATAGATATTTGTTTGGTGTCCACCACACCAAAGTGTGACACAAGGTTGGAAGGTGGAAAATAGGCTAGCTCCCGTAAAGGAGGGGCACTTTTGCCTCACCAAAAATTGCCTGGGCACCCTCGTCTGCATTCTATGACCAACCAATTAGAAGCTTTTACTATAAAAAAAAAATGTCGAATTTTGGATTCAATCAGTTCGCCGTCGCCTCTGTCACGAAATTGCATTTGATTCTTCGCCGCCATCTTTGTTACTAGGAATTACTTAACACTCAAGATCGGGACTACATTGATTCTTCGCCGATTTGATTTACTGCCGCCATTTTTGTTCAACATAGTCTCAACACTTCACAAAGATTATCGGCCTTTTGTCCTTTGAAGCAAAGTTTAGCACACACTCCATTCTAAAAACTCCATTCATGTTTCATTTTTATTCCACTTAGATATCACTACTATTTAGAGATTGGGCTGCCCTGTCTTCGGTTCTGAAGACACCAGAAAAAAGTGAACGGTTCTTTATGTAGAAAGAGTTGGAAAGTTCTAGCAACCGTTTTCTATTGTATTTCTTTGTCCTTCAATTAATTCTTAAAAGCTTGTGTTATATACAGAATTTAAATTTCGTCAGACATTTTAGGGTTATTTTTTTTTTTAAGGGTAGCGGGGAATAGGGGGGCACCCGGCTTTGCACGGTCGTAAAATACGCTTAAATATGATATTTTAATTTGTCCAGATTTCGTATATCTATATAATTATAAAACTCAGATCAGCTTACTTGCTTGGACTTTTGAACTGTCCATCGGCTTTCTGACTTCCGGCTTCAAAAAATTCGTCTGCTTACCTATTTAGTAACTACCCTGTCTTAAGTTCGATATTAAAAGCCACTGCTGCTATTCAAAGCATATATAAGGTCAATAATATTTTTGTTTTAAGTTATTTTAAGGTGGTTTCCCTTTAAATAAATGTAATTTAACCCGTTGAGTTAAAAAAAATTCATTTAAATATAAATATACAATATATAACTATAATCATATATTATTGTTTATAGTAGCGCTCCTGTGGATTCTGACGATTTTTTTCAGGCCTTACTTAAAAAATATTTTCTCTTCAAGGAGGTGAGAGGTAAAAACTTGGTTTTAGTAGTGCTTTTAGTATGGCATCCTTAATTGTAATTAGTTCTTGCAGTAGTGCTCTGGAGGCTTCCTGAGTTTTTTTTTTCTTTTCATTCATCACTTAAAAAATGTTTTCTCAAGGCAATAAAAGACAATATAATCTCAAAACCACTTTTTATTTTGAACATTTTTCATCTTATCCCTTAAGGGCCAACGGGTAGACTAGTACTATTTAAAAAATAGTGCGGTCGTTAAATGCGTAAACACCTTTTAAAAGGTCGTAAATAAATAAATAAATAAAATATAATGACCAGGGGAGGGACAGACTGAACTTTTCTCAAAGTGAAAAGTTGTTAAAAAAAAAAAAATAATAATGATAATGGCTGGGGGCATGAAGGAGCCAACGTAAAATCTATTCTGAAAATGGGGGATCGATTTACTAGAACGTTGTATGTTAAACTGACCCCCTTTCAAATTTTTAAATATTGATTCTTTTTTCATATTTATTCATAATCTGGTAGCTTAGTGTCAAATAATCTGCATAAATAGTTGAAAAGAAAAAAAAATGGAAGGGGGTGCCGATTGTTCAGGTGCCCCTACATATTTTAGAAAAATATTTTCTGTACCGAAGTTTATATATGTTTATATGTTCGCTTGTATTTTTGTTTATACTAGTTTATCTGTTTGTTAATTATCATCATTATCGTTATTATTATTATTATTATTATTATTATTATTATTATTATTATTATTATTATGATTATTGTTATTATTATTATTATTATTGTTATTATTATTATTATTGTTATCGCTATTATTATTATTGTTATCGCTATTATCATTATTATTATTGTTATTATTATTATTGTTATTATTATTGTTATTATTATTGTTATTATTGTTATTATTATTATTGTTATTATTATTATTGTTATTATTATTTATATTATTGTTATTATTGTTATTGTTATTATTATTGTTAGTATTATTTATATTATTGTTATTATTATTGTTATTATTATTATTATTGTTATTATTATTTATATTATTATTATTGCTGTTATTATTATTGTTATTATTATTATTGTTATTATTATTATTGTTATTATTATTTATATTATTGTTATTATTATTGTTATTATTATTATTATTGTTATTATTATTGTTATTATTATTATTGTTATTATTATTTATATTATTATTATTATTATTATTATTATTGCTGTTATTATTATTGTTATTATTATTATTATTATTATTGTTATTATTATTTATATTATTGTTATTATTATTGTTATTATTAGTATTGTTATTATTATTTATATTATTATTATTATTGCTGTTATTATTATTGTTATTATTATTATTATTGTTGTTATTATTATTATTATTGTTATTATTATTTATATTATTGTTATTATTATTGTTATTATTATTATTGTTATTATTATTTATATTATTATTATTATTGCTGTTATTATTATTGTTATTATTATTGTTATTATTATTATTTTTATTATTATTGTTATTATTATTATTGTTATTATTATTTATATTATTGTTATTATTATTATTATTATTATTATTATTGTTATTATTATTGTTATTATTATTTATATTATTGTTATTATTATTGTTATTATTATTATTATTGTTATTATTATTTATATTATTATTATTATTATTGCTGTTATTATTATTTATATTATTGTTATTATTATTATTGTTATTATTATTATTATTGTTATTGTTATTATTATCATTGTTATTATTATTGTTGTTATTATTATTATTATTATTGCTGTTATTATTATTTATATTATTATTATTATTATTGCTATTATTATTATTGTTATTGTTATTATTATTATTGTTATTATTATTGTTGTTATTATTATTATTGGTATTATTATTATTGTTATTGTTATTATTATTATTGTTATTCTTATTCTTATTGTTATTGTTATTATTATTGTTATTATTATTATTGTTATTATTGTTGTGCTTGATTAAAACTAAAACTTGATTAAAAAAAGAGTACGTTTTTTGTGTCCAAAATAATTTATTTACGATTATTTTATTTGTATGTTTCATTGCTAGTTGGATTAAAAAAAAAAAACAAATATGTTTTTCTCATGTAAAAAAAAGCATACTTGATCGATTTATATATTTTAAAAAATATTTGCTTTTTTTTCGCCCTAACCCAGCATAGTTTACCTTCTAAAATAAATTAAAATCTACTTTTTTTGGTTAATACGTTTCAACGAGCTTTAAAGGTAGTATAAAAGAAGGAATTGTTTTTAAATAATTAAAAACTAACATTTTAGTGTGGAGGATCACTTTCCTATACAAATTAAACGTAAAATGAGACCCCACGTCTTGGCGACGTAGAGAAACATGTAATCATTAGCATTTTTTTTTTCAAGTTCGGTGGCGAGGATGTAGGCAGAAAGGAGAAATGGAGTGGGGGTAGAATCACAATTTCCAAATATTTTACAAACACGTAGAAATACTTCCAAATGTGTGTGTGAGGGACTTTTAATTTTTTTTTTTTTTTTAGATTTGCTTTGAAAAGGTCTCACCGTTAAATGTTAATTAATCAGTTAATTATAATTTCCTGATATTTTTAAAGCTGTCAACACAAAGAAAAAAAAAAACTAGGCTGGACCTGTACAATACACACCCCGTCCTTGTATTCTTTTTCTTTTCGTTTTTTGTTTTTCAATTTTTTCAACAGATTACATCGTTCTAGTATAAAGGATTTTTAATTTAATCTAAGGGCAATGATGTTAAGACCTTTATTATCCAATGTATTCCGTATTGTTTTCACTGGTCGCCATGTTTGTTTTCATGCGCGCGTGCATTCACTTTTTACGCCCGCGAAATTATGTATTGTTTTCATTGGTCGCCACGTTTGTTTTCTCGCATGCGTACATTCAATTTTTGCGCGTTTATACCTTAATTCTGTATCTTCACTTGTCCTTTTATACATTAATTCTGTATAGCTATAACACATATTGACCCAACCGGCCACGGGTAGTCTAATATTATTATAGAGTCGTGATTTCAAAAGAAAAAAATTATATGGATGCCATCAGCTAGAATCAAAACCAAAACTGTAGCATTCAAAGCTGATGATGTTACCATTGTACCCACGTTACACGCATTAAGAATTAAAAATAGACTAAGATAAATGTACAAAATGTATAACGATTTTTTTTTCAATTGTGATTCATTTTTGACCCCTTAAAACTACTTTAACCGGATAAAGAACCATAAAAGAACGGCCCGTAAAAAATCCAATCATTTGAGGCCCCTAGCGCCGTTGTGCGACTTTTAGTTTGGGAAGATATAGAGTTTGAAGATATGGATACAGACAGACACATATAAAGACTTTTATATATTCGATAACCCTTAAAATACGGTATTGTGCTGGCTGAGGTTTTCTACCCAAAAGTGGGATGGTCAAGTTTTTTACAGTAAACCAACGACTCCCAGTTTTTCCCACACTTTTGATTGCCTCGTGTCGAATTTTTCACATTACATTTTATTTTATTGTATGGAAATAAATGATGCAAAGTGTAGTATCTGTTCTGATACTAAATATTCAGTCAGTTATTTGAAATCCTTCTAGACTAAAGCAATTATATTTTTGTCCCAATCTAGAATTCCTCCCACCTTATAAACCGATCTGGTGTCTGACTTTTCCCTCGTGAAGATGCAAATAAATAGGGACTGATACTTTTCCATGACATACGACTACTTGTCAGTGGAACACAATACATCGAGGTTGCTTCCCAGCTGACTATTACATAGCATTTTCATGTCTAATGTAAACAAGTTCTTGTTAAGCCGTTTTTTTTTGTTTTAATGGAGAGTAGATAATACAGTGGATGTGTTATCGGCAGCTCCAGTAACTCTCGCTTCTCCTTTTTTGCCCCTCAGTCCTCATTCAAATGAGTGATTTTTCTGACAAAGGGTGAAGAAAAAGCAGCTTTAAAGCTCGATACTACTTGGTGAACAGTAGTTTGAGATGTCGGAAATTTTTCTGTCTCTATGTCTATTCTTGTGGCCATATCACTAGTAAGGGTGCTGGAGGTAAACGTTTTGTCTGGGCTGACGTTATCCGCCTGATAGTCAGGGACCCGAACCTTGGATTAACCACTAAGGAGGCTGTCCTATCAGCAGGCGCAAAGTACTGGGACTGCTGCATTGCCATTTGGTGAATGGATTCTGGACCATACAGTAGTCTCTGGTGGGGCCTCTTGATGCCATACTAGTGGGTAATTGTTACGGCTTTACCTTTTCATATGCTACAAAAAAAAAATTCCTGTCTTTTTCTCTCTTACTTTCCCTCTCTATCCTGCTCTAACCAAGTATGCCGACCTGTTCCACAAATCCCAACACCTCAACATGAAATATCTCCAGAAATAAAACTCGAATAAACCTAGAACCCCATCTTCCAACGTAGACCCCTACTACCAGGTCTCCTTCTCCAACCTCAGGGGTCTACGTTCCAACCTTCCAGAGGTTGAAACCCAATTACAGGATACGAAACCGGACATATTCTTTCTAAGCGAAACTGGAATAGGGCCGACCACTTCCCTAGATGAGTTCATAATTAACGGATACTCTAACTTAACAGCTAAATCTGACCGCCAAGATCGCCGTGGGCATGGAATATGTGCCTATATTAAAGATGGCTTCCCGTGTGGCAAGGATATCTCAAGAGAAAATCCTAATCTACCTTATATGTGCTTTCGGGTTGAACTTGCTTACACCACTGCATTTATATTTGCCCTCTATCGCCCCCATAACAGCGGAGTTACTATCTTTAAGAGTATATCTGAGAAAATAGACAACATCCTGTCTGCACATCCCTCGGCTAACATCCACATCTGTGGTGACTTCAACATCCATAACGTGGAATGGCTCACCCACTCAAATAAGACAGACAATGAGGAGAGGTTTTGTCATGATTTTGCCATTGCTTATGACCTCACTCAGATTGTTCGCGAACCCACCCGTGTGCCCGATAATACTGGTCAATATGCAAGCCTCCTAGACCTTTTTCTCTCAACTTCCAATGAGCTATGTTCATGTTCTGTTAATTCTCCTCTAGGATCCTCCGACCACTCCGTCGTATCAGTTAAGATAAAAATGAAATGTAATAAGTCCCCAGACGTACCCCTCCACCATACTGTATACCGATACTCTATGGCTGACTGGGATAGCTTCCGTACATTCATATCTGATTTACCTCTGCATTCCATGTTTAAAAAGGAAGTGTCTTCTATAGTATCAGATCTGACCAAATGGTTAATTGTAGGCATAGACCGATTCATACAATCTAAAAAATTCCAACTAAAACCCAACAGCCAGCCATGGTTCTCCCCAGAATGTGCTGCTGCTATCGCGCACAGAAATCACTTTTTCCATAACTACCAACGTAATTGATGCACTGAGACTAAAGTTGCTTCTAGGAACGCCAGCAACCACTGTAAAAGAGTAATAAAAAATGCAAGAGAGCTATATGCCCAGTCTATTAAATCCAAAGTAGCTGATCAGCGGCTTGGTTTCCACCAGTTTTGGCAAATAACAAATAGGATCCTGAACAGAAGTGTGCATTCTATCCCAACCATTATCAATGGACCAGAGGTCATCTCGTCAGCATCAGACAAGGCCAAACTATCTGCAAAGAACTTTGCAGCTAATTCTACCCGATGTGACGAAGGCCATCAACTCCCCAAATATCTGTACATGAGGTCGTCAAGCTAATCAAGAACCTTGATTCCAGTAAAGCAACTGGCCCTGACGGCATCCCAATTATAGTGTTAAAAAAGCTTCAACACGAACTTGCTCCCATACTTACGAAACTGTTTAAGCATTGCCTTAAGGAGAAGTGCTTTCCGACTCCCTGAAAAACCTCATCAGTATGCCCTATATTTAAGAATTCAGGTGATAAGTTATCTCCTTCTTAGTACAGACCAATAAGTCTCCTGTGTGTTATGAGTAAGTTGCTGGAATCCATATTAAATAGAGAAGTAGTCAACCACCTCAGCAGAAATAACCTT
Organism: Euprymna scolopes; assembly: GCF_053919585.1. NCBI lineage: Eukaryota > Metazoa > Mollusca > Cephalopoda > Sepiida > Sepiolidae > Euprymna > Euprymna scolopes. The sequence continues at coordinate 20,201,210 of NC_136491.1, forward strand.
CTTAGTGACACACAATATGGTTTCCGTTCTGCAAGATCTACCGCAGATGTGCTAAGGTTATATCTAACAGGATTAGTGAATCTCTTGACAAAGGCTTCCTTTCTAGGGCAATTGCTCTTGACATATCAAAGGCCTTCGACAAGGTATGGTATAAGGGTCTACTTCACAAGATTTCAAGCTACGGTATAACTGGAAATGTTTTCTCAATCATTAAATCATTTCTCTCTGATAGGCTCATAAGAGTAGTGGTCGATGGACAAAAATCAGAGGCCTGCAGTATTAATGATGGAGTCCCTCAAGGGTCAATCCTGGGCCAAACTCTCTTCCTGATCTAGATCAATGACCTCCCTAAACACATACTTAAATCATTCATTGACATCTATGCTGATGACACGACCATCTACGGCAACACATCAAAGGCTGTAAATGACAAAATTCTCTCTGATTCTCTCTCCTCTGATCTCGAGCGCGTGGTTCAGTGGGGGAGGACGTGGCTGGTTACCTTTAATGCATCTAAAACCAAACTCCGATCCTTACATCATCAACGCTCTGATCCCCATCTGGCATCAATTGAAATGGATGACTCTCATCTAGGAGAAGCCCCATGTTTTGACAAGCTTCTGGGCTTGTCCTTTACTCCTGATCTGAAATGGAACACGTACATCAAGTCTGTTGCCAAGGTCGCTGGAAAGATGGTGGGATCCTTCTACTGTTCAAGAAGATATCTCACTACTGATGCAATTCTCTATCTATATAAAAGCCAAGTACATCCAAGGATGGAATACTGCTGTCATATCTGGACAGGAACTGCTAAAAACAGCCTATCCTGCCTTGACAGAGTACAAATAGACTTTGTGGCTTAGTGGGGGTGCCGTTTTCTCTACCCTGCAACCTCTCTCCCACAGAAGAGACGTTGCGAGCCTATCCTTGTTTTATCGTTATTTCCATGGCAGGTGCTCGTCTGAACTCCAATCTCTGGTCCTCCCTCACCAATCTTTCACGAAAAACACCCGTCTAGCTGAATCCACTGTGAAAAATTTATCCCACTCTTTATCTGTGCCTAAATCAAAACATAGATTCCATGAACAAAGCTTCTTTCTTAGAACTGCACGCCTGTGGAACTCTGTTCCGTCTGCCTGCTTCCCACCTGACTACAACCTGGATGTCTTCCAACATTAACAAATTCCTAATGAACCACCGCTTAAGTAAACACTTCATTAAATCTCCACACTAATGTACTGTACTTGCAATAACCCTTATCCCTGAGTGGCTTCCGGGCCTTGATAAGCGGTGACCACCGTGTAAAAAAAAAATCATTTTTTGCTCATTTTCCACCATTACAATTTATGAATACGTTGTCTCACTGGCCACCATGCACTCATTAAGCGTTATCCTCGAGTTGTCTTTGGGTCTTCATAGGCGGTGACTCTCTAGTATATATATATATATATATATATATATATATATATATATATATATATATATATATATATATATATATACGGGAGGGGGAGTCAACTTACATATTTGACGATGGAAATGTTAGTAACGACTTAACTGTGACCCACGGATGGACAGGGCCGCTTATAACAGTACCAAGACGCATCTACAAAAGAAAAGAAAAGAAACAATCTATATATATAAAAATGTAATTCTTGGTTTGTTCAAAGTTTATACAACCATATTTTTACATTACCAATTTATTTGAAATTTTAAGACAACCCATCTTTAGAGTCGAGGGATGTTTTTATGTTATTAAAATGAATTTACATCGCCAATTATTAAAATATTAAATAAAATTAATATATTTTTGTAAGCCGTTTGTGCGAACCTGTTTTGTTGATAGAACTGAACTTCCAGTTCGATTCATTTCACACCCATGAATTGACGAACGAACTAGAAGATTTCATTTTCTGTTTACTCAATAAGTAAAAAAAAACAACAACAAAAAAAAAAACATAATTCATTTGTTTATCTTCCAAATCTTTTAATTTAAACATTTTTTCTTTATTATATCAGGCAAAAAAAAGTTTGTCGCTTGCTTTTTGAGTCGAAGTCGATTTTTTTGTTTTTTTTTTTTGTGTTTTTTATTTTTCGATATAAGAAAATATGAACTTTTTTTTTAATTATTAACACTATATATAAATTGTTTGGTAAAAGTACAGTTTTTTTTTCAAATAAATTTTACTGATTGGTAACTTGCTTAAATAATATTTGGTGTTAATGCAGAGAGTGGTCCGCACTATTTTTTTAAATCGTATTTCCAGGTTTAATTAAAGGTTTATTATATGTTTTTTATTCAATTGTAAAGTTAAAATACAGATTAGGTACAAAACACCCTCCCCTCCCCATGTTAAGAATGGCTTTTTTAAATAATAACGTTATTATTTCAGCACGGATTACTCTCTCCATGAGTACCGTACTTTCACCTAACAATTTAATAAACAAAACATGGTACTTATGCAGAGAAAGTACGTGCTAAAATAATAACGTTATTTAGAAAGCCATTCTTAACATGGGGAGGGCGTTTTATAACTATTCTATACTTTCACCTAACAATTTAATAAACAAAAGATGGTACTGATGCAGAGAAGGTACAGTGCTGAAATAATGCTATTAAGAAAGCCATTCTTAACATGGGAAAGGGAGGGTGTTCTGTAACTATTTTATACTTTCACCTAACAATTTAATAAACAAAAGATAGTACTACGGTTATTTAGAAAGCTATTCTTAACATGGGGAGGGAGTTTTGCATCTATTCTATACTGTCACCTAACAGTTTAATAACCAAAAATAGATAGTACGTATGCATAGAAAATACCGTGCTGAAATAATGTTATTTAGAAAGACATTATTAACATGGGGATGGTATTTTGTAACTATTCTGGCCTTTCACCTAACAATTTAAAAACAAAACATGGTACTTATGCAGAGAAACTACCCTGCTGAAATAATGACGTTATTATTTAGAAAGCCATTCTTAACATGGGAATAGGGGTGTTTTGTAACTATTCTGGACTTTCACCTAACAATTTAATAAACAAAAGTTAAACTTAAGCAGACAAGGAACAGTACTGAAGAATTAACATTATTTAGAAAGCCATTCTTAACATGGGGAGGGAGGATGTTTTCTAACTATTCTGTACTTTCCATGCTAATGCAGAGAGTGATCCGTGCTATTTTTTTAAAATCGTATTTCCACGTTTAATTAAAGTTTTATGATATGTTTTTTATTCAATTGTAAGGTTAAAGTACAGATTAGGTACAAACCCCCTCCCCTCCCCATGTTAAGAATGGCTTTTTAAATAATAACGTTATTATTTCAGCACAGATCACTCTCTGCATGAATACCGATTAATGTTTTGTTCTGTGCTTTTTTACCGTATTTTTTGTTTTGTTTTTTAAGAAAACATTTTTAACAAAAAATTGAAAGTACACGTTTTTTCTTTTTTTTTTACAGAAGTTGTTTTTATATAAGAAAATATGAATACCTTTTCTTTATTAAAGAAATTGGGTACTCGTGCTATTGATCCGTGCTGAAATAATAACGTTATTATTTATAAAGCCATTCTTAACATGGGGAGAAGAGGGTGTTTTGTAACTATTCTGGACTTTCACCTAACAATTTAATAAACAAAAATTAAACTTAAGCAGACACGGAACAGTACTGAAGCATTAACATTATTTAGAAAGCCATTCTTAACATGGGGAGGGAGGATGTTTTCTAACTATTCTGTACTTTCGGTGCTAATGCAGAGAGTGATCCGCACTATTTTTTAAATTGTATTTCCACTTTTAATTAAAGTTTTATGATATGATTTTATTCAATTGTAAGGTTAAAGTACAGATTAGGTACAAAACCCCTCCCCTCCCCATGTTAAGAATGGTTTTTTAAATGATAACGTTATTATTTCAGCACGGATCACTCTCTGCATGAATACCGATTAACGTTTTGTTCTTTGCTTTTTTACCGTATTTTTTTGTTTTTTTAAAGAAAATCTTTTTTAACAAAAATTGAAAGTACACGTTTTTTTTCTTTTTTTTACAGAAGTTGTTTTTATATAAGAAAATATGAATGCTTTTTCTTTATTAAAGAAATTGGGTGCTCGTGTACTTATTGATCTGTGCTGAAATAATAACGTTATTATTTAAAAAGCCATTCTTAACATGGAGAGAAGAGGGTGTTTTGTACCTATTCTGTACTTTAACCTTACAATTGAATAAAAAAAACGGTAAATTTTTAGATTAGGTCCACCTCCACAATTTTCTCTTAAATGACGACTTTTGTAGGTTTTCGACTATGCTGAATACGGAAATCGCATTGAAATTTTGCAAAAATAAGTAGTTATCGGGATATTAAAAATTTGTATAATGCATTGTAATCTCTGACAGCCATCTTTTTTACACGCTTGTGCACGTCATAAACAAATCTACGTGCGTAACAAAGATGGCCGCCAAAGAATACAATGCATAAAACAACTATTTATATCTCGATAACTACTTTTTCTGCAAAATTTCAATGCGATTTCTGTATTCAGCATAGTCGGAAACCTTTAAAAGTCGTCATTTAAAAGAAAATTGTGGAGGTGGACCTAATCTAAAAAAATACCAAAAAAGCAAAACTTTAATTAAACTTGGAAATACGATTTTAAAAAATAGCGCGGATCAGTAAGTGCATTAGCACCCATTAATCGACTAACGAGACCTTATTGCCAAATAAGGTCCGGCTACAATGTTGAACGCGCCGTTCACATTGTTTTTTTTTTTCAAGTTAAATTCAACTTTCACAATATCTTTTTATTTTTTTATAATTTCACAATATCTTTTTTAATAATAAATTGTTAGTTAAAAAATCACAGAATAGTTACAAAACACCATCCCCTCTCTGTCGTAAGAATGGCTGAAAAAAAAATATTAGGTACTCATGTAGAGAATGATCCGTGCTGAAATAATAACGTTATTATTTAAAAAGCCATTCTTAACATGGAGAGGGGAGGGTGTTTTGTATCTATTCTGTACTTTAACCTTACAATTGAATAAAAAAACGTATCATAAAACTTTAATTAAACTTGGAAATACGATTTAAAAAATAGCGCGGATCAGTAAGTTCATTGGCACCAGAAATTGTTAGGTGAAATACAGAAAAGTTTCTACCAAGAAAACTATTATTATTATTTTTTTTTTTTTTTGCTATTCTTACCAAGGAGAGGGGATAGTGTTTTGCTTTCAACTAACAATTTATTAAAAAAACAAAAGGTAAATTTTCACATTAGGTCCACCTCCACAATTTTTAACATGGGTAGGTTGGGGGTGTTTATTCTGAAAGCCATTCTTAACATGGGGAGAATGGTGGTATTTATTCCAAAAGCCGTTTTTAAAAGAAGAAAGACAGGTAAAAGGTTAAAACATGTGGTTTGGCATGGGTGTTGTTTATTCCAAAAGCCGTTCTTAATATGGGGAGGTTGAGAGTGTTTATTCATGGCCGTCAGTGAATTATAGTGCATAGTACAGGTCTTTATATCTCGAAAACTAATTGCCTCTGAAAATTTTAAATGAGATTTTCTTATTCAGCATAGTCGAAAATTGTGGAGGTGGACCTAATGTAAAAAAAATACCCTCCCCCCAAAAAGATATCGTGAAATTTAAAAATAAAATTAGACAGAAAAATACACCTTTGGGTTTGTACTTGCACAAAGACTTGAAAATTTGTCAACAAAAACAAATATATAACAAGTAAATATTTTCAAAGGCAAAATAAATTACTTTTCTACCTAATTGGATAATTTGTAGTGTTTTTATTGGGTTTGTACTACTGTACATATAGATTCGAAAACGTTGTCAAAAAATAAATGTATAACAAATATTATTAAAGGCTTGATATGTTACTTTATTACCAAAATGGATAATTTTTTGTTTTTTTAATGTAAAATGTTTATTGGGCTAAAAAAACAGCGTTTACTGCTATATTTGAAAATTACAAATGGCGGCAGACTGTGTTAAACACATTAGGTTTAGGAAAATGAGTTAAAACTAAAAACTATACAAAATACTGTTAAAAACCACCGGATACATGGCTGCCTGTGTCACGGTAACATATATTGAGTGAGTTCCTGGCAGTATTTTGTATAGTTTTTTAGTTTTAACTCATTTTCCAAACTTAACGTGTTCAACAGTCTGCCGCCATTTGTATTTTTCAAATATACAGATAAACACTACATGTTTTCGAACCGATTAAACATTTTACACTAAATAAAAACACTAAAATCTTATCCAGTTAGGTAGAAAAGTAACGTATCTTGCCTTTGATAACATTTATTTGTTATATTTATTTTTCAACAACTTTTTCGTTTCTGTATTTAGTAATACAAACCCGTTTTATTTACTATAACGTCTAGTCGGCTCGAAAAACAGTGTTTATCAGTGTATTTGAAAAATACAAATGGTGACGGACACTGTTGATGATGTTAAGTTTGCGAAAATGATTTAAAACTAAAAAACTATACAAAATACTATCAGAAACCCACCGAATATCTCAGCCTATGCCACAATAACATATAATCAGTAGGTGTCTGACACTGTTTTGTATAGTTTTTAACTGATTTTCCCAAACTTAACGTATTCAACAGAGTCCGCGATTATTCGTCTTTTTCAAATACATAGATAAACACTGAGTTTTTTGAGCCGATTAAACATTTTACATTAAATAAAAACACTAAAAAAATATCCAGTTAGATAAGAACGTAATTTACCCTACCTTTGCTTTCATTTATTCGTTTTTGGACAACTTTTTCGAATCTGCGTATAGTAAAACCCTTCCCCCTTACCCAAATATTAATTAAAAACTCACATTTTTTAATACAATAAAAAAGAAAGCTATTTAGCGTTTCAACGTTTTAGCAACTTTCGGCTTAATCAACTGAATGTTGGTCGAGCCCAAGCCATGATTGATGGTAACTCCCGAGGATCCGGATCCAATTCTGCAAGAGTACCATTTTTTTTCGCCTTTTTTTTTTTTACTTTTTGGAGTGGATTTCTGTACTAAGAATATAAGAAACATGCATTTTCTCTTTTTATTAGAATTTTCCATTACACGAAATTAAGCCACAGCAACGCGTGGCAGGGTACAGCTAGTATGAAATAAAAATATTGAAAAGCGAAACAAAGTCTTCGTGTTTACCGCTGAATTTGACGTGGAGAGAAAAAGGAAAAACAAATAAAAGTTTTTGTTCATTTTAGTTCTCTTTTTAATTTATTTATGTACTAGCACGACTCGTGACCTGTGGTTGCCCGAGATGGAATGTAAAAGAATGATTTAACTATAAGAAATATCCGTAAAATATTTTAGGTTTCAGGGTAGGGAATCACTGTATGAGATTTTTATGGGGTAGTTTTGTTTGTTCCGATGCTTCTGCATAATACGGATGAAACTAAACCAGCTTTGCGAACTAAACTTAGTTTAGGGTTTGGTAATGGTTAATTTAGTTTTGGGTTATTTTAATGTAAAATCGAAAAAATCACTTTACAGAAACGAGACTTTCCATCAGGTCTTTTTGTTTGTATCAAATCGTGGTTATTTCATAATTAAGAAAAAGTCCCCACACCTAACCCTAACCCTACACTCTAAAAACTAAAACATGAAAATTTCGAACCCGTACATTCCATCATTATTTATAGTTCACATCTGAAATTGCCTGATAAAAAAAAAGGAAAATACCACCATCCCAATATTCCCATTCCAAAATGTGCGATACAATCGATCAGCATGTTACGTTATAATAAACAATTTGTTTTTTGTATTAGGTGCTCGGTCTGTGAAAGAGAAATTTTATGCTGAAACTAATTTTAATTGGTTAAAGTTAGTATTTGGTCTTGAATTTCATTTCCGGTTTGCTGTGTAGCAGGCGTATAACATAGAAATGATTATCTACTTCTTAGATGACATGATAATTTGCATGCAAAAATAATTGTAACTATAAGATGTTTTTAGTAAATACTCTCTTTTTCAGAAATTTTAAAATTAACTATTATATATATATATATATATATATATATATATATATATATATATATATATATATATATATATATTACAAAAGGGTCCCCACATATGAAGGCCCGGAGACCACAGTAGCGTGGTGATCGTTGGTGGTTGAAATTTGGTGCGATTAGATTATTTACGAAGGCGGTTCAATAAGAACTTGTTCACGTTGGGCTTGAAGATGACAATATTGTAGTAACTGGAAATCAGACCGGCGGAACAGATTTCAAAAGGCGGGCAGTTCTAGGAAAGAAGCTGTGTTCATGGAATCCACGTGCACATGGCATTTGATACTCATACGTACTTTTAAAAACTATAAATTGCTACATAATTTTAAGCCTAGCAGACATAACCACAAGATGCCGACTGGATGATTCAATTTATTGAACTGTTGTTCCGTCCTGGGAAGGGCAACCAGCTCCCCAGTTGTTAACCACTGTGAAAGCTATAGGCACAATCCCTTACGTCAAGGGGTCGATATGGCGTTGATTGGTGTGGGTCTGATTGTCTTTACGGACAGAATCTATTGTCGGCATTAAATGGCAGGGATCGCCTGTGGAACTCTCTTCCGTTTGCCTGCTTTCCAGCTGACTACAATTTGGTCGTCTTCAAGTCCAACGTAAACAAATCCTTGATGAGTCGTCCCCTTAAGTAATCTAATTTACCAAATTTCCACTACTAACGATTATTATGATATTGTCTTATTGACTAATGCACACTTATTAATCCTTATACTCGAGTGGCATTCAGGCCTTGATAAGTGGCGAATCCTTTGTAAAAAATAAATGGCAGGGATCACTTCTCTGTTGTTGGAAATTAACGCTTGTATAATATATTGAACACTGTATAGAATAAGCGAACACTGCATTATTTAAACATCGGTGGGGGAAGGGAGTGTCGCCAATGGCCAGTGCAAAACTGCTATACGCCTGTCTTCGACAGAGTTCAACTGTTTTTTCAATACAATTTAATTCCCTCTTTCTTTTTCTTCATTGAAAGAAAGAGAAAGGAATTGAAAGAGCGAAAGAGAAAGAGAGATAGGGGAGAAAGAAATATACGTTTTAACGCGCATATTTTTTTCCTTTCAAATTCAGATGTCAGCATGCAAGGCTGACCTTTTGGGCACTTGGGGATTCGAATGGTTTGAACTTGATTGAGTTTTATAAACAACTGCCATTCTTGGCTTAAATCATATCTGGTTGACGTCAGTCACTGAAGCCGCCATGTTTTTTCTCACCTCCCCAAGTCCAACGTAAACAAATTAAGTAATCCAATTTACCAAATTTCCACTACTAACGATTACTACGATATTATCTTATTGACTACTGCACACTTATTAATCCTCATACTCGAGTGGCATTCGGGCCTTGATAAGTTTGTTAATGCTCATCAAAAGGAAGCTTCCTCATTGTGCTATATATATATTGAACTATATATATATGTCAGCATACAAGTATATAACAGTTCATCAATTATAATTTTGCACAACTGGGCTCCATCAGCGCGAAGAAAAAAGCCCAAGTTTTTTTTTTTAATTTCACAGCTCACAAATAGAACCTTTTTATTATATAACAAAGCGCGGGCGCGCGTATGACAGCAACAACAGCAGCTGTAAGCAAAAGACCGAACCGTGTGCAAGGTGACGTCACAGCGAGGAAGAATGAAAGAAAAAGATTATAAAAAAGAAAAATGCGCCCCCGAGAAGGACAGTGGGAGACGTGTTACATACGTGGGCCGAGAGCGGCAGGGAAAGACGTGTCCTAAACGTGGTCGGACAAAGATAGATTATCAGGTAAAATTAAACAATTATACCATGGATTTATATTAATTTAACGTATTTATTTATTTATTCATTAGAGGCGAATAGTTTTAATGATACACCATTATTTTAATCAATTACTAAATAGTAGGCTGTTTTCCTATAAATATCGGACATACTTCAACATCATGTGTGAATGCAAAACTATTGGGCGCTGGTGATTGCATCCAAGAATTACGAAAATCGATAAGGTAGAAAATTATTCATTAAAGAAAATTAAAAATAGAATTTGATGAAAACGATCGTAAGCCACGAGAGAGTTCAAAAAGGAGGTAATTTTCCGTTTCGATTTAAACAAGATGGCGGCAATTTTTCACCTGCTACCACGATTAAAGTTGTTTCTTTTTTTTTTTTTTTTAAATAATTCAGTAACATTCAGGTAATTCCGACAGCATAATTTGGAAGCTACCATTGTAACTTATTAGAAGTGAAAAAAAATCAGTTGAAACCATTGTTTTTTATCTGAAAATTCCATTCATTATTATTTATTTATTTATTTAGTAACTTCAAACCATGCAGTGAAGCACCAAGAATAAACAAAGTGAGAAAAAAAAAGAAAAACACTAAGATATAATACAATCATAACATAAGTTAATATATAACAATTATCATTAATTAAACACATCAGTTACAAAATACCGACCTTAGATTCGGTTTAGATCTATACTTAATTATTTTTTCTTAACCAAATCTCATTTGTGAGTCTGTGTTAATTAAGGGGAGATTACCAACATTAATTATATCCCTTTGATCTTCCCCGATCTATATTATGAAACCGCTAATTCTGATACTTGGGTGCGTATGCACGCATGTGGAAATATGTCTAATATTGATTGGCTGATGGCTTAATATTTATTAACTGATTAAACAAAACAAAATATAGCGCTTCTGCACTATCCGGACGAGATTTTTTTTAGTCGATAAATGGAATTTTCAGATAAAATCAATGGTTTCAATTGATTTTTTTTGTTGTTGTTGATTATAATAATTTACAATAGTAGCTTTAAATTATGCTGTCGGAATTACCGGAATATTACTGAATTATTAAAAATAAATAAAAATAAAGCAACTCTAATCGTGGTAGCAGGTGAAAAATTGCCGCCATCTTGTTTAAATCGAAACGGAAAATTACCTCCCCCCCTTTGAATTCTCCCGTGGCTTACGATTGTTTTCATCAAATTCTATTTTTAATTTTCTTTAATGAATAATTTTCTACCTTATCGATTTTCGTAATTTTTGGATACAATCATTAGGGCCCAATATTTTTGCATTCACACATGATGTTAAAGTATGTCTGATATTTACAGGAAAACAGCCTATTATTTAGTGATTGATTTAAATAATGGTATATCATTAAAACTATTCGCCTCTAATAAATAAATAAATACGTTAAATAGATAAATTTAACCAACATGAATATGAATAAGATAAAAGTATATTTATAGCATTTGATTTCTTCTCTTTGCTGGATCCCTGTCTAATGTCTTGTGGGGGGGGTCAACCTTCTTAAATTCTTCATGGATCAACTTTTGTATTTCTTTGAGAAGGAGATTTCTTCTCCGAAACTATCAAATACGTTACACCATCCACGATAGTTGTATTAATATTCAGCAGTAAGGCCCATGTTTACTGTGACTGTTTGTGTATCTATACATATAGTTGTGTATTCTTGCGTGTGCGTATTTTCTTGCATATATATGTGTGTGTATGTGTGTCGCTGTTGCACACGTATGTGCATATATATGTATATTTTGTACGTATGTATGTATACGGATGTATGTCTCGGTATGAATATGTCTGCATTAATCTATCACCCCACCCCCACCGCCAACTTATAACGATACGTAACTCCTGATGTCAAAAAATACATTTGCAAGCTTCTTTTCTTGACTCGTCGAATGTCAGTGTATAAATAGAACCCATCCACACACCCACTTTCCTATACAATTTACAGTTCCAGTAAAATTATGACCCACTTTAATCATTTCAGATTTACATCCAGTTGTTAAACTAATTTCGAATAATCTCCCAATAGGTTATGATGCGATCTTTCCATTTTTTTTTTTTTTTTTTTTTTTAGAGAGAGCTCGCAATTTTTTATGATCTTTTTCTATTCTTTTTTGAAGAGCTCCATTTTTTCTTTTTCAATTTCTTTCTAATTTTTCCCATTTTTCTTTTCGGCGTCAAGGGGTTCTAAGTTGCCTGAAGAATTCTCTTTTACTGAAACAGATGGCTATTTGTAGCGACCATATGTAACTGTTTACCCTCAAATAATATATATATATTATTTGAGGGTATATATATATATATATATATATATATTATTTGAGGGTAAACATATAAATATATATTATTTGAGGGTAAATATATAAATATATATTATTTGAGGGTAAATATATAAATATATATATGTTTAAGCTAACATTATTAAATTACTTTGTTTATGAGTTACTTTGTTTATGATTCTTTTTTTTTAATTTTCCAATTTTCCGTACATCCTTTTTTTATATCAAAATCGAAAATATTAATAAAGGTCCCATAGTTGTTACTGTCACGTGCGCTTTCGATTCGTCCACGAATCATCTTCAGGTGTTGAGGAAGTAAAAGTGCGAAGGAGCGAAAATGGAAATTAAAAAAGTGAAAAGCAAAATTTACATTAAACCGCGTTGGGTGATGGTAAGTTAAAATACATAAAGTCGATGAGAAATCGATTAAAAATATAAATCGATTAAAAATATGGGTTGATTAAAAATTCAAGTATTAAAATTAGCAAGTTCGTGGGTACTGTTGGCTAAGTCCGTCCATTACGCAAGACATTCCCCGCAACTTTTACAGAGAAATCTTTTATGATGGCCTGTGTGACTACTCCTAATGCGCAAAATAAATAAGTAAATAAATAAATAAATAAATAAATAAATAATAATAATAATAATAATAATAATAATAATAATAATAATAATAATAATAATAATAAAAAGAAACGAAGCAAATACACAGAACTAGTCAGAGAGCTGAAAGAGATATGGAAGATGAAGAAAATCAAAATAATACCTATAATAATAGGAGCACTAGGAACAATCCTGAAAAATTTTGAAAAAAGAATGGGAGAAATTGGAATCAAAGGAATGACTGGTACAAATACAACGAACAACAATAATGAAAACAGCTGAAATAGTAAGGAAAGCCCTTGAATGTGGAAACTAACACACAGGAGCAACAAGTGCGGGCCAGACAAACTGCTGCGAAGGCAAAACATGAAACACTACATGGAACTAACAACACTAAAACACATATATATAATTTCTCTAACCCAACCTTACCTCCATTGCCACATCACTGTCCTCCCCTCCAAAAAAAAAAAAGAGAAAAAAAGAGCGATACCAAATAACCAAGTAGAGTCAAAGAGGAAGGAAAGACCGATGAACTGACCAAACCTCAGCCGAATATGTGCGAGGAAAACTGGGACCTTGGGGAAGCTTATTGCCACTCAAATCCCAGCAAAGACCAATAGCTGCTGCCAACGAGAAATCAATGGCAAGCAGCTGTTGCGATAATGCAAATTCATTTGCAAATGTTATCGAAAGCGGCAGAGAGTACTGGAAACCTGGGGAGACTTGTTGTCACTCAGCTTCCAGGGAACACCTCATGCTGTTTTCAGGGAAAGATCTCTGAAGACCTGTGTGAAAGCTCCTTGTGAGCCAATAATAATGATACAACATTTTTCCTATAGCAGTGTTATTGTAAATAATTGCTTAGGTGTTTATTAGATATTTATTAGCAACAGACAATGCTGATAGTTTTATAAGTGAGCATTTTTTTTTTACGCTTAAATATGATATTTTAATTAATGCAGATTCCGTATTTAGTATTATGCTAGCCTGGATGACCGGCGTTGCCCGGGTGTTTGGAGGTTTAAAAAAAAGTGGTAGTTGGCAGGCAGGCTTGAACCGGTGACGCGAAGGCGGAAAAGAAAGTGAAAGAAAACCGCTACTCTATGACACGAGCGGAAGTGTAAAGCGTTCAAATGAAACGTAGTCAATCAAAAAGATGACTTGCAGAAATGACGTTGCTTTTAAACCTCCCATGAAGTTCGTTTTTAATGTGGGGAAAAAGCAGCTACCCCCCCCCAAAAAAAAGAGGGCACTCTGGCAGTATCCAAATAAATAGTAATTGTCTCAGTATGAAGGGTTTCCCCTTCATGGACCAAGGACGAATTGCAGAACAGATACTACCCGGGCGAAGGCCAGGAGTTAGCGTTTTATTTAGTTGCTTCCCCACGAAAGCAAATTAGACATAAGGTCGTTTATAATGTGAGGGAAAACCAGCTCCCCCATAAAGGGGGTACTCTGACAGTGTCCAAATAAATAGCAATTGTCTCGATATGAAGCGTCTCCCCCACATTGACAGAGGCCCAGTTGACTTAAAAAGTAATTATCTCTGTAAGAAGCGTCTCCCCCACATTAACAGAGGCCCAGTTGACTTAAAAAGTAATTATCTCTGTAAGAAGAGTCTCCTCCACATTGACCAAAACCTAATTAGCATTAGAACAGTTACTACACTGTGATCCCGGACTGGAAGGCCAGGCGGTTTGCGTTCGATTAGTTTCGCTTTATTTATACGAAATAGACAAACACACACCCGAAACGACGGCACGGAGGGAATTTTTAAAAATCGATAAAAATAAAAATAAAAATAATAATATTAAGATAGAAACGATATCCGCTTGCGAATCTGATATTACGATCTCGGAAATATGCGAAAACTTCTGAAGTCTAACCCGACGCGAGAACCCCCAGCTAAAATGCCTTTCGCGAACATACACAAACGCGCGCGCCCATTGTTCGTGTTATATATTAGAAGATTATAACGGACCCAATGTATAGTAATGATTTAAATAGTAAAAAAAAAAAATGACTCGTACGCCACTAACAAGTTTCACACTTTTTCACTGATTTCCCCCGGCTAAAACCCAAATATAAAGTTTCGCATGCGTTCGAATAACTTATATATTAAGTTTCATGTTTGTAGACAAAAAACTGACAGAGCAGTTTGGTAGGCAATTTTTTTAAAACAAATACATATATGCATACATATATATATATACATATATATATATATATAGTGTTTACTATAACCTTTTTGCCAAATATTACGCAAGATAGATCATGTAGAATATCTG
Organism: Euprymna scolopes; assembly: GCF_053919585.1. Taxonomy (NCBI): domain Eukaryota; kingdom Metazoa; phylum Mollusca; class Cephalopoda; order Sepiida; family Sepiolidae; genus Euprymna; species Euprymna scolopes. Next base: position 20,216,246 of record NC_136491.1, read on the forward strand.
CATGAATATAATTACACGTAATAGTTAACTAAAGATGATTATCCCATAAGAAACCCGAAAAAACTAATTGGAAAGTAATTAAAGTTAATGTTTAAAAGAATATGCAAATTAGATCTTTTACAGATGAATGCAATTTCCCGACCCATATATAACAAAGTTGTATTTTCTCGTCAAATATGAAAAATAAATGCAAGTTTAGACGCTATCGTGGTTCAAGGCGGCAGTATAAAAAGACATTTTGTTTTTCTTCATAGGAGTTACATTTTTATCTCGAGCACGTGAGGTTGCTGTCAACTGAGAAGAGAACGCAAAGAGAATTACGGCGGGGGAGAAGAAATAGAATGCTGGTTGCTAAGAAGAATTCCGAATCCGACCATTATTTTTTAATCTTCTTTCTCTGTTTTGCAAACAAGCCGACATTTCATCCTGAAAGAAACACAAACACAATTTCGACGTCGTTTGCTCTCAACTCGAGCGAATTTACGTGACTAAAATAGTGATAAATTACCAGTGCTCGTGGGGCTGGCTGGAAGTGTGATACATGTGGTCGCTCTCTACTGTCCAAAGCTGGGTATATAAACAATACGAAGTCACACGAAAGACGCCCTTCTATACCCTTGCCTCTGCGACCTGATGAGACAATCTTTGTGGTAAGTCGACTGCTGGTCTGAGGAGGCATATGGATGTCCACAGAGACACCGTACCACAGAGTGGTCTAGTTAACCCAGGCCAGACACTTGACTACGTGTCATCTTTGCTTCAGGCCATGTAAGTCGGTTGCTGGTTTGAAGAGCCACCTTCGTGGCCATGTAAGATGAACTGGAGATTGGGGTTGGTGGACAGGACGGCAATCATCTGCAAAGATGAAGCAAACATCTAAAACAAATAAGAAAAAAAGAAAAAAAAAGAAAACAGAAAGAACAATAGGATAAAATATCAGACATTGAAAGAAAGTTTTTACTATGACACTGAATCGGACATTGATACTGGAAAAAGCAAATGAAGTATCCTTATCCAATCAAAATGGTTATTAAAACGAAATGTGCATAAATTAGGTCTGAACTCTGACGTCGGTGATTTTAATATACTACCATGCCACCCGACGTTGCCCGGTTGTAAAAAATAGGCTTAAATATTATATTTTAATTTATGCGGATTTTAGTATTTATTATTTAGAGCCAATTCTCTATTGGTTATTATATTGTACCCAATGTATAACAGTGATTTAAAAAAAATTTAACCATATTCTTAACACGTTAAAAAACGTATATATATATATATATATATATATATATATATATATATATATATATATATATATATATATATATATATTACACACGAGACGTTTCACTAGTTCAAGAAATGTAAATATAATTTTAACTGAAGCATAGAAAAGCATCCAGATTTTAAATGAACAAAAAGATAAAAATTGCCTTAATACGACTGATAAAACTTAGTCGAAAGTATTTGCAAAAAATAACCAAAAAAAACAAAACAAAAAAAAACAGATGGACGAAGATGACTATGAGACATTCTTGCCCAGATTCGACCGAGAAATAAGAAAGACAATTAGAAAAATTGAAAAATTACAAAAAAAAAACTCATTAAGCAAGAACACGCCGTGATATTCAACAATACTTGCCTGAATGAAAACATGCTGCCTATATATATATATATATATATATATATATATATATATATATATATATATATATATATATATATATATATATATATATATATATGCGACGTTGTTTGGCTGTGGAATTTATTATATACAATCTCTTACATTCTGAAAATCCTATCATAAGTTGCTCGCTTGGTTAGCATTGCTGGATGGCATCGTCCTTTCGAGTTAAAACTCCTACTTGTGAGACATCAGCTTGGGGTTATTAGCTGGTTGGATGACCGCGTCCCTTGTTGAGACGAAGTAGGTTCATTTCACAGTCGGATTTCGGCGCAGTTTGCTTGATCTGTGTTGGTTAATTGAAATTCTTGTGTGCAGGGCGTTTGCTCAGTTGGTAGAGTGCTTGCTAATGATACCTACTCGAAAGAACTTCGTTCAAACTTCTCGGTTTAACATTCACCGGCAACGTGAATTGGAACAAATACATTGAAGATATTGCCAAGGCTGCTGCGAAGAAGATAGGCTCTCTCTACCGTGCTAGAAGGATGCTCACACATGAAAATGCCCGTTAC
>NC_136491.1:20230947-20395947 GCF_053919585.1 Euprymna scolopes
TATTATTATTGTTGTTATTATTAGTATTACTGTTGTTATTATTATTATTATTATTGTTATTATTATTGTTGTTGTTGTTATTATTATTAGTATTATTGTTGTTGTTGTTATTGTTGTTATTATTTTTATTATTATTATTATTGTTATTATTATTATTGTTGTTATTATTATTGTTGTTGTTGTTGTTATTGTTGTTATTATTATTATTATTATTGTTGTTATTATTATTATTATTATTAGTGTTATTATTATTATTATTGTTATTATTATTATTGTTGTTATTATTATTATTCGTGTTATTAATATTATTGTTATTATTATTATTATTATTATTATTATTATTATTATTATTATTACTCGACGGATTTCTATCAATTAAGCGACAACGGTTCATATAAAATATTTTCTTCTTTGAACTGTGAAGCGATTCTTTTCAAAGCGAGTACCCGATGTTGTAAGTAAATTTAAAATGACAAAATACGATATTTCTCGATCACTTCTAGTACTTATTTACTGGGGACGACGTATTAGTTCATCGATTGGGCGGCTTTTCAGAAAATGATGACATTTAAAAAATTCTTACTGTGCAATTTTTAAACGTAAATGATTCATTGGCTAGAAACTCCGAAAAGCGTCTGCATTCGCACACACAGATACACACGCATACACACATACACACACACACACACACACACACACACACACACAGACTCACACACATACGCACGCACACATAGACATACATACGCACACACAAGCACACATATGCACACACATATACGCACACACATACACGTACGCATATGCGTACATACACATACGCACACATCAACATACGCATACACACATACTTACGTAGACACGCATACGCGCAAACAGATACGCACATGCACGTACGCACATGTACATACGCTCACACAGACGCATACTCACACACACACACACACACACAAACATTTTCGTGCACACACACACACATTTATATATGTGTATGTTAGAAGAATACTCGTTCTGTGACAGGTAAAATAAATGACCTGAATAGAAAAGTTTTGCACCAATTTCTGCGAAAATTAAAATCCGAATATAATGATAATAAACCTTATGATTAGAATTCTTATTCTAATTTTTATAAAAAAATCATTTTATGATTTTAATTCTAGAACACGTTTAAAATTAAAGATTCCAACCGAAGGTGTTCAAATAAGTTATTGAAAATCGGGAAATCTTTGTTTAATTGGTGTCTTGATGGCTATAGAAAAAAAATTAATGCAAATCTAAAATATTTAAATTTTCAAGTGGGAGCTTGCGTCCATATTATATCGCATAAATCCATTAAAATATTTTAAATAAACCTAAATTCAAGAAATATTTATTAATTTATATCTAATATAAAATTTCACAAACATCGGAGATATTTGGATTCTCACCAAGGGCTTTTACTTCATTTTTGCCAGTTTTCACAAATTAACTAAATAGTCACGCTGTAAAAGTTAACTATGATCAGTTCATTAGTTTAGAGGTGAATCCTTTGCATAGAAATATATTAACATATGCACGTACCTAATGTTTCAAAATATCAGGCTCTGGTCTCTGGGTCTTGATAAGTGGTTATGCCTATGTAAAAAAAAAAGCTCTGTTCAAATATTTTTTCGGAAATATTGAAAATAATATATTATACAAGTATATACCCTATTTCTTCAAAAATTATTATGCTTCGTCAGTGTTCGCACTAATATTCATATAAATATTTTTAACTTTACTCTTTGAGACGTTTTTTCTTATTTTTTAACTTCATCGATCGAGAGGTTATTTCTATATTAATAAAATGAAAACGACTTCTCCGCTGTAACTTTCGACATTGTAGGATTGTAAGTAAACACTTCCTATGCACAACTTTTACGATCACCACTTACAATTACTAATAAAGCGTGTTTCTAACTCACAATACATACATTTTGTTCGTGTTTAATAATTATTGTTTTATCCGACTGGACGTACTCTCTCAAATACGTAATCTCACTAAGAGAGTAGTAAAGGCTTTCACCCTGATGCAATTTACTAGTCTTTTGCAATCCAAAATTACCGCTTACTTTTATTCATACGTTAACTTTTCGCATATAGCCGATTTATTATTTGACTTCCTATATATTGATATTTAATACTTACGCCAATACGCTTACAGTTTCATTTAACAAACGCTCCCTTATTCTTAATGGTTTTATGGAATGACAGAATAGAAGAAAATTATCAGTTCACAATATTTGCAGTTTTCGGAATAGGAGATCGTAAACACGAACAATTAAACTTGCACTAATATGTTAGTTATATTTACTTGACTTCCTCATAACATTAAACAAAGAATACGGCATTTTTTATCTATAATATACCTATAATCATATAATATACCTATAATATACCTATAATCATATAATATACCTATAACATACCTATAATCATAAAATACACCGCAAACAAGTTCTCAGATTAAACATAAACAGTTGACAGATTTCAATCTGAATTTATTTGTCTTCTCTTCTTTATTTAACGTACTCTGCAGAATACGGACCTGTAGTTTTCTAACTTCCACATGCTTATGTAACGTTGTTATTCTTTCTAACGGACCAAAACGTTGTATTTAGATACAGTCGTCATATGTAGAAACAGTCGGAAAGGAAATGAAAACTTCAACACAAACGTTCCATATGCAAGAAAAAGTTATTTATTTCCTTCGTTTAGCACTCTAATCGCCGACACGTATTTAACACCATCATGTTCTCTTTTTCTGCTCGCCACATCGGCTTGCTGTCATTACACGGCACCAGACACAGCTGCCTCTCAATACACGACACTAGACACGGCTGGCTGTCATTACACGGCACCAGGCGCAGCTGCCTGTCAATACGCAGCATTAGACATAGCTGACTCTTAATCGAAGAGATAAGAGAAAGAGGTGTTGCGTGCTTGCCGAACCTAACTTTCCACCTGTCTTTTTCTTCTTTTTCTCTTTTTCTTTCTTTCGAATCTTAATCCCCGTTATGCATTTGGGTCTGTGATGTCAAGTTCACACCACGCCCCCCACAAATATTGACGCGATTATGTTACATTAAGAATGGGTTTCTAAATGATAATGTTATTATTTTAGAACGGTACGTATTCACTATGATTGATATCTTTTTGTCCCAAATATTTAAGTATTTAATAAAAGAAAAGAAATTAAATTAAAAACACTATTGAGCTCATCTCATTATGTTTAAAAACTAGCATAACCCGTTAACCGGCGTTGCCCGGAGGAAGTCTACCCCTCGCAAAAAAGTAAACTGCGATTGTTGGTGGTTTCCACTGCCATTCCTGAACAATTGCGAACACTGACGGCCGTGGTTAGTGCTGGTTTGGGGCGATAGCATGCAGGTACTATTTGAATTAAAGAAAAAAACAATTAAGTGAGTGCGTAAATCAGTATGAATTAATAAAATTGCGAAAAAATTGTCCATAAGAATAATAATAGAAACTAAAACAGAATTTTTAGAAGTTAGGGATTCTCACTGTATATGAACTGTTTAGAGTGATCGAAATCAGTGGTAGTAGTTTTAGCTGTTTCTGTTTGTTGTTCCAGTCTTCCTCTTCTTTTCAACTCTTCGGCCAATAGTATTTAATTAAATTCCAGTTCCATGTTGTCTTGTTTTAACGTGTAAAACAAAACAATTACGACTTTTTTCACTTCACTTTTTGGAGTATTGTCATGTTAAAAACCAAGCTCCTCATCTTAAGAATGCCATTCCGAATAGACATCCCAATATCCCCATGTAAAGAACGTCTTTCCGGGTAGACAACCCCCTTTTTAGAGGGAGGGATAATTCCTCCAAATTTAATCGTGATAATCGTTGTCAACATACCCACCTGCAAATACTAACAAAGAAAAATTGGGAGGTGGCAGTGTCGGTAGAAGTGAAGTAGATTTGTTTACTGAGTTACAATGCATAATACAGGTCTTTATATCTCTATAAGTACTTGTCTCCACAAAATTTGAATGAAATATCTTAATCAGCATAGTCGAAAATCTAAAACAGTCTTCATCCTAAAGAAAATTGTGGAGGTGGACCTAATGTACAAATTTACCCCCTCCCCCCCCCAAAAAAAGTTAACATGTGCACAACCTCGAGAGTCAGTTCGGAAAAGAAAATTAAATAAACTACTCCACAGAATTTAAAATTGGTAAAAACACACTTATATATCAAATAATTGTTACCCTATGTAATGAAATTCACGCTAAAACTGTAGCGTAAGTAATTGGTATAAAAAATCGGTAATTGTGCATAAAACCAGACCCTAACTTTCAGACATGCCGGCAGGTCTGTCAATTGAGGTATGGAAGCACAAAATGGATACAATACGCCCGATATTCTTCAAAACTGTTTACTTATATATTTGAGCAAAATATTAAGATAGTTTTTCTTTTATATATTTTTCAAATACATTTACGTTTTGTTTTTTGTTTTTTCAAATATAGTTGCGTTTTTAATGTACTTTATTTAGATATACTTTATTTAAATATACTTTATTTAAATATACTTTATTTAAACCTGCACAATCTTATACGATTGTCGATGATATAAAAATAAATGTTTCGGCAATATCATCTCCAGGATTCGTACTTATTATGTTGTTTGAATTTAATGTTTTTAATATATGTGAAATATTTAACTTTTTAAACTGTTAAACTATTTTCTGATGCATATTTACCTTTTTGAAACTGCTAAAAACGTAAAAAATGTGACACATTCATAGTTTTTTTTTTTCATGTTTCCGTAAATAAATATATTTATAATATCTAAACAGTTTGACAAAATATATAACATGACTTTAATAAACATAGTTATGTGTAAAGATATGCGATTAAAAATTAAAAAAAAAATCAATTAAAAAGTTTACGTATTTTATATATTTTTATTATAAAGGAGTAAAAAATATACATAAAATATGGTTAATTATAACAATAGTTTAACAGTTTTAAAATGTGAATATTTCAGATTAGTTAAAAAAATTTGAATTCAGACAACATAATTAGTACAACTCCTTTAGATTATATATCCGAAACATTTATACTTTAAATCGACCGCAATCGTAATATATTGCGCAGGTTTAACTAAAGTATATTTAAATAAAGTACATTTAAACAAAACGTAACTATGTTTTAAAAAACAAAAAACAAAACGTAACTATGTTTTAAAAAACAAAAAACAAAACGTAACTATGTTTGAAAAAGTATACTAACAAAAGCTATCTTAATATTTTCTCCAAATAATATCGGAAGTATTGTATCCATTTTGTGCTTCCATCCATCACTTGACAGACCTGGCAGCGTGTTTATGTAAGTAAGGGTCTGGTTTCGTGCACAATTACCAAAATATCTAATCGTCAACCGGAATAGTAAATAGCAAAACAAAGAAAAGGAAAACATGGGGGTTTTGTTCAGGGCCGGTTTTTATTGGGGATGGGAATAGTGTCGTGTCGGTATTTTGTACATGTTTAAATTCACAAACCATTGCTGTGATTATATTTTTTTAGTGTTCTGGACGTGTAAGCAAAGACAGAGAAGACGTTATGTATGCAAAGTTTTTTTTAATTGTGCACCTTTGTTCCAGTAATTAAGATTATCAGTATTTAATTGTCTGTTTATGAGCGGGTAATATGTTTGCATCACCCTAAAATATTTATTTTTCTTCGGCATAAAAGGAAATGCAAAAAGTTAGCGAGCGAGCGGGATATATATATATATATATCTATATATATCTATCTATATATATATATATATATATATATATATATATATATAGAGAGAGAGAGAGAGAGAGAGAGAGAGAGAGAGAGAGAGAAGAAAGGGGAAATGAAAACTGGAAGAGATACTGTTGATGCCGTAAAATGTAAGAAAATGAACTTAGCAATTCACGCAGAGGGTAAAATTAGGTATAATTCCGATGTCATATTTGAATGGTACATTAGCGTTCATTTAGCATGCGAATACCCTTAATCCGGAATATAGGAATGGTCAGCGCTGATCCAATCAGAATGAGCGGAATTATTCTGAGGAGACTTTATTATTTTTGAATCGGAAAAGGGAAAGATAAGGTTATGTCTATGAGTGTATGATCAGTTACGAAGAGTGCAAGCACAATATATGTATAATGTGTATATTTCCTCCTGGTGTTGACTGGGGGTGGTAGGAGGACTTAATATTTAGAGGAAAAATAGGGACTACTTTCTCTAAAGATGTTTGCGATTGTGATGGTGTTACTCCTAGGATGAAATGTAGAATTTTATTATAACGACTAAATGTGTCTAAAATTTCCTTCTGGAATTACATAAGATAGTGGATAATAGTCTAGACATAATAAATTTGTATGTGGCATCTGCTGTTTCAAACCTACAGTACTTTGGTCCAGAGAGGAATATCTGCAATCAAAATATTGTATATCGAGATACACATTCTCAACTATTTAGTCTTGCTTACAACCAAATGAAAACTTTATTTTTATTCTTTCAAATGAATCATTTTAACATTTTCTGTCTTACACTTTTGAATTCATACCGAATATTCTTTTGCGGCATTAAACAATATAATTTGGAACAGAATAAAAAGGAAGGGGATGCTTCTACAGAATTTGAACCTTACCAGATCGAAGTTTTTGAAACTAAACCTAAACTTAACTTACAATTAGTTTACAGTTAGGGTTAAAAATAACATTCCCGTTTAAATTATTTTATTTACGAACTAATGGTTAGATTTTCATGAAATTTTCGATACTTGCAGTTCTGAATATTTTAGATGAGATATGAATGTTTGCATTGTTTTGGTTGTTCAGGCAATTATTCTCATCTTGAGTGTGATTGGCATAACGGTTCGGTCGTTGAAACCTACAATCTTCGTCGGGTGTAAAGTCCGTGTTTTCTTTTTAACTAAGGAAAAGGAATTAGCTCCGTGTTGCAAGAAATCGGGCTGTGGGCTTGATAGGATGTAAATTATAAAAAGGTAAATTTTCAGAGGTCACTAGGGTACTTTTTAAGACTCTCTTATGATTCAAATTTTAGCTGAATCCTTATGCTAATTGTCAACATTAGTGAAAAAATGATTTACGAAACCATGGATAAACAACTTACGTGTGTTCTCGTTTTTTCTCACTTTTATAGATATATAGATAATCTGCTGAACTGCGATGAAAAAATTTGTAGAAAGTAACTTTTAAAATGATTTAAATCCCAGTTTTAAATCCTAGTTTTAACAACAGAATTTTGAGTAAATGTTTCCTGTTTTTTCTAATCATTAGACGTTACTTTCATTATTAATATTTTATGATTGGATCCGTAAATAAACTATGCCTATAAACAGTTTCGTATATAATAAGCTCACAAATTCTATGGTAGGCAATGGAAGTCCCTACTGATCACTTCATAAAAATGAATACATACATTACATTCAAAGAGAATACAATAATATTTTGTTTTAGTTAGCATTCTCCTATATTACTCCGGGCAAAGCCGCGTAACGGACCCTGCTAGTTTCTTATAAAAATCAGTGCGCAGGCGGCAATGTGCCATCCAGTCGAAAGGAAGCTTCCAAAGCACACATGATTTTGCAATAACATTAACTGAATGCAACCGTCAATTGAAATTTTACATAAATGTTTACCATTGAAAATTGATTTCTGTTGTCTCGAAAGAGGAAGTAAAACATCTCGTCCATAACCTGTGTTCTCGATTGACATTCAGGTGTAATGGAACTTCAGATTATTCACTAAAGAATCGTTGTCGCTCTGTTCTTCAACAGTGTGTAATAAGCCTTAATTAGTTGGTATTTAATGCTGTTTGAGTTTAATTGTTTTTACTTGCCTTAAGTATCAAATAATGGTCGTAAAACACACACACACACGCACACACACACGCGCGCGCACACACACACACATATATGTAACAATCAGGCTTTAGTAGGATGTATTCCAACTCATATTTTAGCTGTTTGTTTGAACCTGAAGTCATCAAAATTGGTCAGTTATCCCATAAGATGTATAGGAATAACATACTGAATTTTTAAAAGTCTACAACAGTTTTAAATAACTATGAAAAGTCTGGGAACTTATTGAAGGCCCTTGATATATATATATATATATATATATATATATATATATATATATATATATATATATATATATATATATATTAATAGATATTAATGTTTTTAGCCAATTTTCGATATTTGTCGTATGAAAGGTCGAACTTTAAAACGATACTGATCTTGGTAAAATCCGTCGCATCTATTGAAAGTTTAAGGCAGACATGCAAACAGGCATACATGCATACATTTATATATTGGTAAATAAAAACTGATGAAAAAGCTTGCCCTATCTTTGAATACCCTTTATGTAAAATATATATTGTGTTTAATATATATATATATATATATATATATATATATATATATATATATATATATATTAAACCCAATATATATGCCGCTCCCAATTTGAGGGTACCAAATTGGTCAAAGGGAAAATTATTCCCAACTCACATTTAGGTAAAAATGTATAAATAATTGAATTCATTCAAAACGTATTGCAAAAACAAATAAAAATAACACACACACACGCGCACACACACACACACATATATATATATATATATATATATATATATATATATATATTTCATTTAATCACATAAATTAATATGCGAAAGTATAAATTTATGCGTAAACTTTAAGTATTCCCTTCAAAAATGCTCAATACGTAGGTAGAGCGTGGATGAAATGCGGAATATTCTGTATAGCTTAATCGCCATATATATTTTATAACTTACTATATATATATATATATGTATATATATATATATATATATATATATATATACACGAGGGATTTTCAATAGGTTTCCAGATTTTTTTTGTATGGGCTCTTTTATTGATAGTACACACATGAAAATCTAATCTAGTTCCCTTCGAAGTAATTTCCTCCAGCTGTAATGCACTTGTTGTGTCGTTTCAACAACTTCTAAAAAACCCCATGGAAGTGTGAGTGTGTTAATGACCCTCGTTACGGTCTCAATTGTCTCATAACGATAGCATCCAAAGTTTTCACATGGAGCAAGGTTTGGACTATGAGGACGGTGAGTAACTGTCTTGATACCCATCTTGGTCAAATAGTCTGATCCTTGCTGAACATCCTAGGGAGAAACTTCCGCATCTTCAGTTCCTCGCAAATATTTATGTGTACAGTTTCTACATCAAAATGTGTACTCATTGTCTCTATAGACACTCGATGTTTTTATCCATGAAAATTCTTCATTTAGCAAACCAACTCCCTTAATCCTCCAATACTTCACATCATCTCTCACAGACTCCTTGCCTTCCTTGAATCTCCTATGCCACTCAAAAACATACTCGATTCACTCCAGATTATTCAAACGCAGTCTGGAGCATTCCATACATTTGTGTCGTTTTTTTTCCAAATTTAAATATTTGAAAATATATTTTTGATGTAATGAAATGTATGTCCCTGTTCCACTTCAGAAACGGAAAAAGTCGTTGGAAATCTAAAAAAAAGGAAAAAAAGAGGGGCATACCTATGAAACTGTACTACCAAGAAGATACATAGATGTCTTGAAAGACCTAGTGAATAACAAAAACATAATTATATCACCAGCTGATAAAGATGGTGGTATAGTAATTACGGAAAAAGGCACACATCTGGAGAAAGGTTGTACACTGTCGGCAGACAGAGAAACACATATACCAACACTGATTTAAATAGAGTAAATATAAGCGTGGAGACTTTACACAAATCTTTAAAAAAAAAAAAACTTATTAAAAACAACAAAACTTGGAATCATCCATTAAAAAGCACCCCAATATTCCGTCATTATATGGCCTCTCCAAAACTCACAAATTGGATATCCCTATGTGCCCCATAATAGCTGGCATCGGTAGTGCAACACACAAAATTGCACAGGCCATATCTAACACACTAACCCCACTAATGGCACTATCAGCACTTCCCACATAAAGAACTCCGAAGTTTTACTCAACAAGATAAAAAAAAAATCATTAATACACATAACAAAACTGTACTATAACATCATTATACACTAATTTCTCCATTAAAAATGTTTAAATTTACTTCATACACATAAAAAATCTAACATTAACTCACCGTTTTCTCCCGAAACTTTTATAAAAATTATTAGATTTATAACTTATTTTCTATTAGCAAAACTTTGGATTTCCTATGGATAACCCTCTTAGTGGAATAGTAACCTGCCTTTTCTTAGAATTCCCAGAATCTGGTCCTTTCAAATTTAGATTGATCTGAAATGGAACACGTACATCAAGTCTGTTGCCAAGGTCGCTGGAAAGATGGTGGGATCCTTCTACGGCTCAAGAAGATATCTCACTACTCATGCAATTCTCTATCTATATAAAAGCCAAGTACGTCCAAGGATGGAATACTGCTGCCATATCTGGACAGGAGCTGCTAAAAACAGTCTATCCTGCCTTGACAGAGTACAAAATAGACTTCGTGGCTTAGTGGGGGATGCCTTTTTCTCTTCCCTGCAACCTCTCTCCCACAGAAGAGACGTTGCGAGCCTATCCTTGTGTTATCATTATTTCCATGGCAGGTGCTCGTCTGAACTCCAATCTCTGGTCCCCCCTCGCCAATCTTTTACGAAAAACACCCGTCTAGCTGAATCCACTGTCAAAAACTTTCCCCACTCTTTATCTATGCCTAAATCAAAACGTAGATTCCATGAACAAAGCTTCTTTCTTAGAACTGCACGCCTGTGGAACTCTGTTCCGTCTGCATGCTTCCCTCCTGACTACAACTTTGATGTGTTCAAGTCCAACGTAAACAAATTCCTGATGAACCGCCCCCTTAAGTAGACACTCCAAATATCCACACTAACGTACTGTACTTACAATAACCCTTATCCCTGAGTGGCTTCCGGGCCTTGATAAGTGGTGACCACCTTGTAAAAAAAAAAAGAAAAAAAGATTACCTCCGAATACAGAATATTTTAGATACATTGAAGACATTTTAACTTTTCTTCCTGAAAGCACGCACATAGATAACATTAAAGACAAATTAGACTCAGGCAAACTGTCCATAAATTTCACCTATGAAACAGAAAACAATCATTCATTACCTTTATAGACATACTTATTATAATCTTATACTTATTATAATATCCAATAGTAACTATCCTCCAAAGTTCACCGCAAATCTACACACAAAAATGATTAAATATATTTCTACTCACACCATAATAACAAAATAAAAACAGATATGATAATTGGTTTCTTCGTACGTGCATTCAGAATTTGCAATCCAGAATATCTGAACGAAAAATTCAAATACCTCATAAATACTTTGAAAACCTTGCAATATCCGAGATATTTTATATTAAATGCTAAGAAAAAAACACAAATATTTTCCAGGATAAATCAGCAAAAATGATATACACTAGACAGTTCTTTTACAGAACATCTTTTACCTACACACAAGAATAATACAATAATTTGCAACACACAAAACAAACTAGGAATTCTAATCATACAAACCACATCGCAAACTATAAAACAAACATTAAAAACATCCAAACATCTCCAAAACAAAATCGTTCCGAATGTAGGCATAGACATTGTTCCTTGTCAAAATTGCAATCATATTTACGTTGGTAAAACCCAACGCAGATTAGAGAAAAGGCTTAATGAACATAAAAGAGATATAAGAAATAGCAATTCTCTGAATGTATTATTCATTGTAGCATAATCATACTTTTGACTTCAAACAAGCAAAAGTAGTTAAATTTATTTCAAATAAACCACGACGGAGACTTTTTAACTCAGCGCTTATCGCAAATTCAAGCACAATTAAACAACGAAGAGATTTCTATAAGGTATCGCCATTAATAAGTAAACTTCTATTAAAAGAACATAATTTAATTTTACATACAGGTTAACTTTCTCACACTATAGAAAAAAAACTCCTATAATACATATACATTATATTTAATACATATAATCAGTCAATAAATTACATAACAAAAATAAAACTCGTTTCATTTCAAAAGGAACATATTTTTTCCAAAAGGGATATGAATTGCATCATATCTTTTTTAAATATATTAATGGCTATATGTCATTATCAAAATAAATATTGCTCTTTTTCACAACGCTATGGCCCCCTTTTCGAATTCCCAACGACTTTTCCGTTTCTGAAATGGAACAGTGTCGTACATTTCATGACATCAAAAATATATTTTCAAATATTTGTACTGGTGTTTTGTTTTCTTAATTTCATTCATCCAGGAGAAGTCTAGAAATAAAGACGAAACGTTGACGAACACATAACTTCGTTTGATCCTTATATATCTCTCTTTCTCTCTCTCTCTCTCTCTCTATATATATATATATATATATATATATAAAGAGAGAGAGAGAGGGAGAGTAAGAGAGAGAGAGAGAGAGAGAGAGAGTAAGAGCGAGAGTAAGAGAGAGAGAGAGAGAGAGAGAGAGAAAGACATTTTCTTTAACTTAGCTTATTTTATCACTTTTAATTACTAAATCAATTTTTAATTGTGATTTTCCATGTCTCACTGACTTTAGCAAATAAGATGTAAACCATTATAACTATTTGCTAATATTTTCTCCTCTGAAGAGATGGTAGACATCGAAATCCTATAGGATAAGAAGTTAGAATATTTCTAATATATTCTTTGTCTTACATAGAATAATAAACATCTTTTGATCGGAAAATCAAACATTTCACGTCATAAAGTGTTAAATTCATTGAATGACAAAAATTATATATATATATATATATATATATATACTTGTACTTTTTGTAGTAAAAGAAATCCCATACAGTGCTCTATTATTAGGGAAAAACCTTTCTCGAAATAAGAGCAATATATATATATTTTTTTGTATATTATATTATGATGAGAGTCGGCTGAAGAGAGCCTGAGGCGGACATTAAGAGCAGTCCTCAACTACCGGGCTTGAAACCGTCGGTACCGACTACCGATGTAAATTCCTGTATATAATATACAAATATATATATATATATATATATATATATATATATATATATATATATATATATATATATA
Source organism: Euprymna scolopes (assembly GCF_053919585.1). Classification (NCBI taxonomy): domain Eukaryota; kingdom Metazoa; phylum Mollusca; class Cephalopoda; order Sepiida; family Sepiolidae; genus Euprymna; species Euprymna scolopes. Next base: position 20,244,103 of record NC_136491.1, read on the forward strand.
TATATATATATATATATTGGATGGTTACATACCCAGACACTTTAAAATGTTATTGCTTTTTTCAAAATTTACATTGTAAATTTTCGGCTGTTTAGCCCTTATATACAGTGTTTGCAGTATTTTTATGTCTTTGTATGTTTGGATCCATATGAATGATTTTCGTGTTTTCAACTAGGATAGTTCTAAATTGGGAATGTGGGCAGCCATGTTGTTTTAGATGTTGGCAAATCGAGCTTGTATCTGGAAGGTGTAGGGTTAATCGTCTAGACTGTATTGTTGGAGATGCACTCTCCCAAGGGGCATTGGTTTCATCGACTGATTTTGTTGTCCGGGAAATGTTGTTTTTAATTATAAGGTTAGCAGTTGTCATTTCTTGGAGTAAATTATAAATCTGATCTTATTATTATTGATTGGGGATATATATCGATGTGTTATATTTCTTGATACCTTTTCATCTAATTTAAAGTTGTGGTGTAGATGGTTGCGATAGAATAAATTAATGGGGTGGGTATTGTTTACTTGGTTATTTATTAGTTTGATCTATGTTTCTAAATGTTAGTTTAATTTGTTTATCGACTAACAAATTGAGGAACTGTTTATTAATTAAAACCTGTTTTATATTTTTTTAATTCGCTGTAGAATATTTTTTATTTGATGAGATCTATTTGGCTCGATTAATTAGGTGTTTTTATTATTATTGTTGCGGTTTTGTATCGGTATAGACATTCACTTTTGAAGTTTAAGATACAGGAATTGGTTGCAATAGAGACAGAATTATAAAGTCTGGAAGTTTAAGAAAAGAAATTGTTGTGGTGGCATCCACTCATTTACATATGTGGATAAGTTTACACGTAAATAACAAGATTCGGTTAGTCTGAGTGTGTGTTAACCAGAAGCCACCGAAGGCCGAGCCGAGAGCAGATATGTTCTCCAGCCAAGACTCTCTTACCTGACACCCATTATGTAAACATACTGTAAATATACTTTTCCTAATACACTTCTTATTGATCTACCTTTGTTTGTTGAGTCTTCATTTGTATTGCCTTATACGTTATTTGGTTCAACCTGCAAACATAACAGAAACTATTAGAGTAGAAGGCTTTCCGGCATCTAGGGTTCTCTCCAGTGTAGGGGTGGGATTTTGCTGCTTGTCGGGTTAGTCGGGGTATTTACGAGGGGTCTAGGTGATTTAGGTTTGTCAGAATACATTCTATTAAAATACTTGTAAAACAGGCACAGCGATGCAACATTGCAGTAATGTGATAAGGGTTGGAGCTTAGTTGACAAAGTGGGATATATTAGATTGAAGACCCTTTTTGAACCCTATCCAAGGGGAGAGCCTTGTGGTAGATGCACCTGCCCAGATGTGGCAACAATACCCCACGAATTATGGTTTTATAAAGGTACAGAATACTCTCAGATGTGAGTAGTCTTCTAGCTCCGTAAAGAGAACCCAACTTCTTTGCAGCAGCCTTCGCAATGTCCTCAATGTATTTGTTCCAATTCATAATGCCCACAAATGTTAGGTAGAGGTGTTTGAAGGAAGAATTCGCAGGTATGGTGTTATTTGTCATCGATATCTGTAGTTGGAAAGGCGTCTTGTAATTGTTAAAGGAAAGCAGCTTAGTCTTACTAGCATTAAATGTTACCATCTATTTGCAACCCCATTCCACTGCAGTCTGGAGGTCATTTTCTAACAATTCTGCCATTGCCTTAGATTTATGTACATCCGTTCTTCCCTCATGCATATTAAAGAGCGTTGTATCATCAGCAAACATACCCATCTCGGACACAATATTATCAGGGAGATCGTTTATGAATATCAGAAATAATAGTGGTTCAAAGATCGACTCCTGAGGCACTCCCGCATTAATGTTATACTGATTGGATGTACGTTCATCAATAACAACCTGGATGGTCCTATTGTCTCGGAAGGATCTAATTATATTTAGTATACATCAAGTTATACCGTACAATTTAACTTCCATTAGCAACCATTCGTGCCAGACTTTGTCAAAGGCCTTCGCCCGCCTAATCCAGTGCATGGTATATACGTTCAGAGATGACTGTTAAAATTACCCAAATACGTACTGTTTGTCAGAGAGAAGATTTGCTTTTGCGACGTGGTGGACTATTGCTTGATTAATTAAGGTCTCAAAGATTTTAGCGAAGGCGAGAAGAAGACTAATGGGGAGATAATTAAAAGGCTCAGTACTTTCACCAGAATTTTTGTACATTGGTACCACAGAGGCCATCTTCCAGCTATTAGGGAAGTAAGATTCAGCAAGGAATTTGTTGTAGAGCTTGGAAACGACGATGGCTAGCTCAGTTGAGCATTTCTTAATTAGTATAACAAGGATGAGATCAGACCCACACACTTGGAGGGTGTCTAATTTTTTTATGATATCGCGGACATGAGAAGGAGTAATTTTCACATCTAGTGTGGCTTCAGTCCACATACGGAAATTTGGGAGGGAGTTGTTTGTTGGCTCTAAGGTGGAGTTGGAGACGAATCGCCGGGCAAGCAGTTCTACCTTCTCGGTTGCCGTGTATGCGACCTTCTGGTTGTTGGATAGTGTGGGGGGGGGGATTACTAATTGCCATTTATTCACTACAATATTAAAGATTTTCCAGAAATCACGAGTTCCTGTCTTTTGTGATTCTATGTGTATAGTGAACCATGGGCGTGAGTGGGGCTTGCTATAATACTTCTGTATGGGAACAGGTGTTTTAATGCCCGCTTTGCATCATTCAGTTGTCTCATTGGCACACTGTTCCGCAGGAAGATAGAAGATATTGGTCCATGGAGCATTTCTGATATGTTCCCGGTAAGCTTTTTTTTGTAGTACTTTGCTGTTTTGAGCAATAGCTCCTCACCTTAGGGTTGGGATTTAAGTGTGATGTCAACAGATAATACTAAGTGGCATTAGTCACACAACCCTCGGGTACTGTGGTCAGAAATAGGTCTAGAAGTGAAGCCTGCTGGTGTTCACGATCTGGGATACAGGTTGGAATATTACTGTCTGTGTGGGTGAATGAGCTATAGAGAAGCTATAATAAGAGCATCCAGCTACATCTGTCCATGGGAAACGAAACCATTTTTTATGGTGGATATTAAAGTTATCAAACACATGTTACTATCTAAAGAGAGTGCTTCATCTATATTATTATAGACATGATCGATTAGGTTAAAATTCTGACTTGAGGGAGAATGGTAAAGAAAATATAACTAACTAACGCAGTGATGAAAGATTAGTCAAAAGCACATAAAAGCCTGGTTATCTGATTTAAGACGTTGCTCTCTAATTAAAGGGGGGAGTGCTTTGAATATAGACTCCAAGCCCGTGCATATATCTATCCAAGTCCTTACCGCAGAAAGGAAGGAACATGTTATGTTAGTCTTTAGTCGAACACAGGAGGGAGTGATATTCTAATCATCAAGTATGGCTTCTGTTTGCAAAAGTATATTTGGGAGGGAGTGATTTGTTGGGTCTAAAATGGAGTTGGAAATTAGCCTTCTCAGTCGCCCTGCAAACATCCTCATTGTTGTATAGTAGGTGCAAAAGTATATTTGGGAGGGAGTGGTGGTTGTTGATAGCACATTATTTACTCAATTGTTATAGAATTTCCAGAAATCGCAAGTTCCTAATTTCTGTGACTCAATGCGTCTTCTGTTGATTTCGGTATGCCTTTTCTTGGCTGTTGCAATCTCACTCTCACAATTATTTCTCGTTTCTATATACTTTTGTCCATTTGTACTGGACTTATGTTCAATAACTCTGCGGAATGCTGTAAAACTTCCGTGTGGGAACATCTGCTTCAATTGCTGCTTTGAACCATTCAGTAGCCTCATTTGAACATTGTATCACAACAAGAGAAAATATTCTATCCCATTGATATTCATCTCTGATGTAATCTTTGATGGCTTCAAAGTCAGTCTTCTTGAAGTACCTTGTCTTTTGGAGCAATGGTTCTTCAACTTACGGTTGAGAATTTAGAGTGATGTCTGCCAATATCACAACACAATCAGAATTCTCGAGTGAGCTATGGTCATTTGTCACACAATACTCGGGAACTGGGGTCAGAAATAGGTCTAGAAGTAAGTGAGAGATGGGCAAGGCCTGCTGATCCTGGCAATCTGAGAGATGGGTTGAAAACGTGACTGGGTTTATGGAAAACAGTAGAAAAATATAAGTAACTAGTGCTATTTTGCAAGGTTAGTTTAAAGCACATGAAAACCTGGTCGTCTGGTTCTAGTTTGTATTCTCTAGTCAAGGGAAGGTGTTACAAATATAGACTCCAATTCCGTGCATATGTTAGTTTGTGTCCTTTCGGCAAAATAGGAGGTAACCAAACATGTTATAGTAGTTAACAGAAATGGAGTAGTGTATGTTAGTTTCATGTCTGTGTGCATGTGTGTGTGTGTGTACATTTCCCTACCAAACTACTCTGTCAATTTTCAGTCTAGAGACTCGAGATTTGACATAAGGGATATTGAGATTTGGTAAAATATTTCTAATCGGGTTTCAGTCAAAAGTTTGGCTGTCAAGGGGTCAAAGTTCAACGATTTGACCTTTGAAAACTCTACATAACTCCTCCACCAATTTGGAGTCTAAACATATGAAATTCTAAATGTAGGTTACTTGGACATAGATCAAACATTTTAATTTGATTTGAGCCCCCAAAAATAAATCTTATGGGGTGAAAACTGAGGTCAAAGTTTAAAAAATTTATCTTTGTCGTCTCTACCAAATTACTCAGCCAATTTCTGGTCTAAACATTTTAAATTTTACATAAAGTGTAGGGAAAGCTTTTTAATCGGTTTGGGTCCAAAAATTTGAGCTGCCTAAGTGTCAAAGTTTAAAAAATTAACCTTTTGCGGTATCTAGCAAACTACTCAGCCAATTTTGGGTCTAAACATTTGAAACTTATATATAACGGGTATTCAGACATGCAGCAAGCATTTTAATCAGTTTTGGGGTGAAATTTTGGCTGCCAAAAAGTCAAAGTTGAAAGAGTTAACTTTTGCAGATTCTACCAAATTCTTTCGCCAATTTTGGGTATAAAAACTAGAAATTTTAGATGTAGGTAACTTTGACATGAGTAAAACTTTTTTATTTTGATTTGAGATCAAAAGAATAAATGTTAAGGGGTCAAAATTGGGGTCAAAGTTAAAATGAATTTAACTCTGCGGTCTCTACGAAATAACTCAGACAATTTTCGGTCTAAACATTTGAAATCTTAAATAAAGTGTATTCACACACAGAGCAAGTTATGACGAGTACATAGAGACCGAACAAAGCCGGGATGAATTGCTAGTTTGTTCTAAATCCAAGGATATTTGTGAATGCGAGCCTCAAGGGATGAGCGAATTGCTTTTGTTTGAGCGGGCGTTTAGTTTGATCGTATTTTTCGTTTGGACTGTCATTTTATTTAATAGTTTCAGTTTTAATGTGAGAAGTGTTAAGCAAAGTTGATCTGCATAATACCAAACACGCAACACAATTAGACCATCAGCCGACTCTTCATTTACAGGATTGTGGCCTCGGGAAAATCCTCTGAAGATGGGTGCAGGGTCCGATGCACAACTTGGCACTACAACTATCCCGATACTATACAACTGGTAGAACAGCTGCTCTAAGCACTACCAAAGAGTTCGGGCTCCTATCCTTTTAGTCGCAATACAGCAGCCAGATATGTTTTCAAACCGGTACCCTCAAAGCTGTCAGACAAAAGTGGTCTAAACTAGTGGCGTAAACATACGGAATCAAGCACTCTCAAAATTCTCCGTTTTAGAAAGAAGGAATGAGACGAAGTAGGGAAGGCGATCGTTGCTTTAGTCAAGACACAACGCCAAGCACTGTGTGTCTCTGCTAAATCTCTCTGATCGCACCTCTATGCCTGGATAATAGAAAAAGGAGCAATAGAGAGGCTTACCTGTTTATTAAACAGATTACGTTTGCAAATCGATAATCAGAAAGATTGTCAATCAGGATTAAGGAGACTTCCTTCTTCCGTTTGTTTGATATCATGACGTACGAGGTCAGAAGCACAGGTTTAACATCAGAGATTTTTTCCTAAATAACTTGATGAGATCTACGGATCCATCAGCACTGAGATGGAAACCCTGCGTCTGGATTGTAGAGCCGGTATTTATGCGTTTTTAATTCTTGAAACATTGTGTAAATGATCTTGTATTAATTTCGTTTACCTCCTATTTACTTTAGATCTGGAATATTTAACACATCTTCCATTGAGCTGATTAGATATCTGCAGTATTCTAAATGACTGGTTGTAATTTCTATATTTTCCCCACTATTATAGTTGAATATACAATTACCTATACATTGTTGTTTCGTGTTCTGACTACAAACTTTTATTTCTTCACGAAGATGAATCGTGGAAAATTCTCTGTAATTTCATTGCTATAAATTTCTTCTAAAACTATATATATATATATATATATATATATATATATATATATATATATATAATCTATCATTATTTTAGTGTGAATATATTTTAATACTTTGTTATATATATATATATATATATATATATATATATATATATATATATATATATATATATATATATATATATATACAGTCCTGGTCAAAATGATAAGACCACTTAAGAAAGTAAGCGTTTTCACATATTATCGAATTTTTAATCAAACAAATGGTTGAAATCATTGCCAAAAGGGAAAATATGATGGAAAAAAAAATGAAATCTGTTTCATTCGAAAACTTAACCCTAATCTAATAATTATTTAAAAAAAAAAAAAACAACATTTTCACTTAGAAAAGGGAATATCTTAAATTTATTGAATAAAACACTTCAAGATATGGAAAGCAAATGCAAAACGCGATTACAAATAATACGTATAATCATCGACCTGTTTCATATATACGATATATATTATACTAGATAAACAACGCGACAATAAAACGCATTGTTTTACTGTGTATGTTTTCAGCGTCCCATTTTTTCGCGTTTAAGTTATCCAAATAAACAATTGTTAATACGTTCTGCATTTTTTTTTGCATCGTTCATTTCCATATTGCGTTTAAGTTATTTTAACGCAATTTTCTTACAAATAAATCTACTTTAACTCGTTGACAACCATAAGAGCATTTTACAACGGCGATTTAACCACCGCCTTCCCTTTTTTTTTTTAATTTATTCTCCATTGTCTAATGCACCTTTCTTAAAAAATATTCATAAATTTTCTTCTACACTACCAACATAAATAAATAACCCCGAAAATGTTTTTTTAATTGTGTTACAAATAAATAATCAACTCGACAATAAAACGTATTGTTTTACTGTGTACGTTTTCAGCGTTCCAATTGTTTGTTTTTTTGCGTTTAAATTAAGATATATCAAAATTTGAATTTAACTTAAAGTATTATGGTATCTGTTCAGTGCACATTTATCTATAAGTACGGCAAACCACTCATAATGCAATGGCGGTAAGTTTTTTTTTAAATAAACAATTATAAACAGAACGACTCGTAGAAATCTATATTCTTTTTTCATTTCAATATACTTTCATAGAAATGTTTCTGTTATGTCACAAAAAACTATTTTCTTTACGTTACAAGTGTCATGCTCATACATTAATTTCATAGCTCATATAATATACTGACCCAACGGGTCATGGGTAGCCTAGTATATATATATACCCGTTCACATACACTTTTTCATGATAAAGCTAGAACCCAGAATTAGATGGAATCGAGCAATTGCATCGACAACGGACAATGCCAGACCCAAAGGGGGTTTTGATGTACTGCATCTCATCAGTGACGTGCTCCGACATAGGCGCGAACCCAGGTCGTCGCACGCATGAAGTGTGCAATACTGACGACCCAACCATATGGGCCACGGCGCAACCTATTGGCTATGCCCCGATTTTAATTTTATATTTTTATTTAGTTCTACATTCTACTATGTGACAAGTAATGCGTCATGTATGTGATATCTACCGCCTGCAGTAACTATTATAGTTGTATATGACGCGTTACTTGTCACATAAAAAAAAGTAACAGCAGAAGACAGGTATGTCATCATGTATATTTGTATTATATGTTCTGCCGCACACACACACGTCCGAAGACTAGACGAACACGCCGTTAAAATAGACATTAACTAGAGGTCACGGCCTGATAAATAAGACCGTAAAATAAAAAAAAGTTGAATATAAACCTAGAGAATACACACCTAAATGGTTAAGTAACAGACTTTCTCCTCATTACGTAATATAACAGTCTTTACAACTGCCTGCCACAACAAAGTATGTAAATTCCTCCATTGGAAGATCTCTGGAGAGATGCAGCTAGACAGATCGTTGAACATCCGGGGGCATGAGTCACCACCGATAACATCAAACAGAAATGTGACAGTGTTCTATCACAAAGACATACAGACGGGCAGAGATATAAAAGACAAGGTCATTAAGCCAGATATTGTAATATGGAATAAGCCTGAAAGAACTGCACTCATTATCGAGGCAACAGTCGCAAATGACTATGGTCTTAATAGAGCTGAACAGGAAAAAATAACAAAATATCAGGATCTGAAGAATGATTTAAAAAGTGAAAGAAATAAACATTATACCGGTTGTGATAGAAGCAACTGGCCTAACAAAAAAAGAATCTTCAGAAATACTTAGAAGCAATCCCTGGAAGATTGAACTCTAACGAAATACAAATATCAGCCATAAAGGAAAGTATCTATCCTTTAAAGAGTCCTCCGATATAAATTCAAATCGTAATCGAATCAAGTGTTAGCGCCAGGGGTTATCTCCCTTGATCTCTTAAAACTAACCAACGTAAAATAATAATAAAACAAAAATTAGCAATTACTTACAGTCCCTCGTAAGTCAAAACGCAGAAGTCGCCGCAATCATATGACGATAATTAATTAATTTTATAATTGCGAAAATTACCATTCAGTCAATTTTCTGTAGCAAAACAATGAGCAGAAAAGAGGTTAATTTAGTAGAATGTGTAGAAAAACATTAAAAAGACGAGCAACGAATCGTGTACATGTTTATGCTAAAAAGATGCCAATGTAACTTAATCTTACCTGCTCGTTATTGTTTAACTAATGCCAGTAGTACAATTACATAGCTTAATGGAGACATATATAATATAGCCAAAACATGGCCATAAAATATACAATACTAGCCGTCCAGATAAGGCGCTGCTCGAGCGTCTTTAATTTTAACCCCCACCAGTCGTATAATTGCATAAATTAGTGATTCAATATATAATATAACTAGAAAATACCCGGCCCAGGACGGGTAAAATCAGATCATGTTGCCATTTCCTTAGCCACTGTTATCTCTCTGGTTATTGTTAATGACCACGAACGAAAGAAAACATAGAAAATCTCATATATTACTCATGTGAGGAGGATAAGAAGACATTCGTACTTTTCATGTCCATGAGAACATTTTCCGATTAAGTATGTTAAATGTTCATCTTTAGAATCTCTACTTTTATATAAAAAGAACTTTGTCTGCGCATCTGTGTTTTATTTCGTTCCCTATGGACTCCTAAACAGCTGACCCAATTTTTTGAAATTTCACACAAATGTACTTCATGTGTCTGGCAGTGCTTTTAGATAGGAATGTCTTCGATAAGTATCGATAATCAATATCAAAATGAAAGAAAGAACATACGATTTTGTCTAAAGTTAACGCCTTATACAGTCTAACATCGTAAGTGCATTTGAGAAGTTTTATTACCGCACAAACATAAAGATCCCCATATAAAATCAAAAGTAGGTTCTTTGATATGATAGGGGCGTGTTCGTTCGAAATAAATGTTTCTATTTAGAGCATAACTGAACCATGATACTTCACTTTTGTATTTTAAACTTAATTCAAGTCATTATATGAAATGATTTTATAAAATAACAGTAGGCTCTCTAAAGTGCAGTGTAAATTACAATGTACTGTGGACTAAGTCATGTGGGGAGGCATGTAAAACCTCCTGCCAGTGCATTAGTCCCCAACTAGAGCAGGCAATTAATCGATTTGATTGAAAAATGAGTGACTTCACCGATTTCGATGGCAATAAAAATATGGGAGTGTGAAACATTCGTTGACCATCATTCAATCCCGGACAGCGTCGAGTCTCACTGCTAATTATTTATAAAAACGACCGTGATTGTATTTGCCCTTACCACTTGCTTTTATTTGACCCCAAAGCCAACAAAATCTACGTTATTGTTCAGGTATCTTGTTTTCTGTTAAATGGGGGTTTGTTTTAGTATTGTGCAATTCTAGTTGGTCCACGCTCCTAGGCTTTACCTTCTTACTCTTTGAGAGGGGGGCTAGTTTATTGCTAATCGCTTTAGGCGCCCGTATGACGACGGAGTTCCACAAGCATTTTTGTATGCCAGAGTGCTTTTCTTCTCGAGCGCTGTCTTACCATATCCCACGTTCCTTGTGTCACGTCGTCACGCCGTCGGACTGAGAGGAGCGTTTTCATTAGCGTTTCTATTTCTGGACCGTAAATAAATCATTATTTATACCGCGCCTCTCGTTTCATTGTTATATCGCTGTAAAATATATGACGTAATGTAATGGCTGGCGGTTGTTGAGCTTTGTGTTTGATATTTACGGCTGTTATTCCGGCTTAGTATTCTCGTATAAGAAGTAGTTTTCTCTTTTATCATTGCAGCAAAATCGTGCGTGGGCGTGTACATCAAACTCTCTACTGCCAAGCTTTTTAGATGCCAGGAGATTTTTGACTCTGATAGCTTCATTCCATAAGCCATTTGCCGTTGGAATTCTCTTAAAACATTAGTTTCCCGGACCGTACGAACATGCATAGTCTAATTACACTCATGAATCGCAAGACATCGAAATACGTGCATATATATATATATAATTATTTACTATAATAAATAAATACCTACAGACACTAGTGTTTCATCCTTTCGGGAATCATCAGTGCAGGGTGTCACGATTAACGCCAGTCGAGAGATTCGAACCCTGGCAAGAGAAGTCATGTCTGGCTTCATTAGCAAGGATCCGAACCACTCGGCTACCGACAACCGCGAGGGATACAGTTGAAATTAAACATTTATTCTTTTTAAATAGTTTTAACGTCAGTCAGAGTGATCTAGTGATTATACGACGATCTATGCATATATATATATATATATATATATATATATATATATATATATTACAATAGAAAAATGCGAGGATTAAAAGTAATATGGTTAAGCTTAAACATGGAAAAGTAAAGGACTAGTTGTTAAAACTGGAAAAGAAAAGGATAAGATATTCTAGTAAAAAATATAAATTTATAACTTTAAATATTGCAGCACTAAGATTTTTTTAATTCAATTAATAACATTATATAATCAATTCTTAATGCTGCAATATTCAAACTGTAATAATTGTTTGAAATTTGGTCGAAAAATAAGTGAGCGGTGAAGTTTTAAAGCAGTTCTAAATGACTAAAACTGCAACTTAACCATATATTAAAATAATATCGTGTTTGAATTATATATATATATATATATATATATATATATATATATATATATATATATATATATATATATATATATATATATATACATATATATAAGGCACTTATGTGTGTGTCTCTGTGTCTCATCGTCTTTGGAAGCTTCACATGCCTCCATGCAGTAACTTAGTCAAAAGTATATGTCATTCTACATTGCACTCTAGAGAACCAACTGTTTCTTTCATAAAATTATTTTATATAAACTTCTTTCCAGTTAACGAAAAAAAAACATTAAGAACTTTACGTGCAGGGTTTGAACCTACAGACCATGTCACGCAAAAAAAAAAAAAAAAAAAGAAGAAGAAAAGAAAACATGTAAATTTTCAAGTCATAGAAAATTCTTTTTAGTTAATAAAAAAATTAAGAAATTTAGGTACTTCTCGAGCGCTGTCTTACCATATCCCACATTCATTCCGCATACATACCACGCCATGCAAAGAAAAACAAAAACAAAAAAAAACACGCTATTAACTTACCCACAGTAGAATTTTCACGGCCCATTGTTCTATCATTGTTGCTAAGCAACGACATGAAAAAAATGGCTTTACCGATAATAGATAAATTAAAATAACAATTTCGATTATCGGTAATTATCGGGGGGGGGGGGCTGTATTCTGAGACAAAACTTAACTTAGATCACTCCCAGACTTATACAGCAAATTTCTGTAAATTTTAAAGAAAATCTGTTCAGCCATTTCGGAGTCTATAGGAACTCACCCACTCACACACAGACAAAGTTTCATTTATATAATTGTAGAGATCTTACGTTATTTAATATTTTACGTTACGTGAGCCAAGGGAAATAATATAATTATTTTTCTAAGACCGGTGTAACGTAAAATATTCCCCTGTAAAAATTATTCTATTTATCTGTAAGAGAAGAAAGACTATGTTTAAAATCGTCAAGCTGGCGTGATATTGTAAACAAACACAGACGGGATTTGATGAACATTATCATTATTATTTTTTATTTATTGTTTTTTGGGGGTTTTTTTGGGGGGGGGCAATTAGTTCACTGGCCATACTATTCCTCGTAATATATAATAATCAATAGAGGATTGATTCTATAATAAACATACGCAATCTACATGAATTAAAATACCATGTTTAAGCGTATTGTACGACCGGGCAATGTCATAGGTAGGATGCGATTTGTATATAAACGATGCAACGTAAACTGTAATCGAACGAACGTTTCAAGTAAATGAAGCTAATCTCAAATTCTATTTAAACTTTATGCCATTTAAGTTTTTTTTTTAATTTTCATCTTGATTTGGCTGTTCATTTCGTAAGTGAAAACGTGTTTGCAAATGATCCGTTCTCGAGGTGAGAAAGGCGATCCGTTATCTCATTTGCCGTACATCGATTTGCATTAGTAACAAAAAACAAGAATCTCTTTCTTTAAGATGCGCCAATCCAATCTACACGTTTAGCGTTGAAACTGTTTTTTTTTTTTTCATGTAGGTGTGGCAGACCAACAAAACTGATCCTTAGAACAATCGAATAACAAACGGTACAAAAATTACCGTTTCAATCTTAAAGGTGGCAAACTAAAAAAAAAAAAGTGTTTTTTCAACGTGACAGAGCAACGAAACTGCTGCTTCAAACAGTAGTGTGACAGACCAACGAGAGTTACGTTTTAAACGTTAACGGGACAGACCGATACAAATTAGATTTACATCTTACTATCTCTCGTTATTTTCATGGCAAATGCTCAACTGAGCTTCACTCTATCCCCACCCCCGCAAAACAATCACAACAAACACTCGTCTAGTTAAAACCACTATCAACACTCCCCCCACTCTCTATCTGTGTCTAAATCTAAATGCAAATTCCATGAACAAAGTTTCTTTCCTAGAACTGCCCGCTGTGAAACTCTTTACGCCGTGTCTGCTTTCCAACTGATTGCAACAGTCGTTTTCAAGTCCAATAAAATTCTATCCAATTTCCACATTACGCTACTGCCTTACTGACTTCTTTACACGCATTAGCCTTTATCCTCAAGTTGCCTCCAGGACTTGATAAGTGGTGATTCCCTTGTAAAACAACAAAAAAAGTGTTTCTTAAAACTTGAATTTGACAAACTAACAAAAGTGCTATTTTAAACTTAAGTGTGACAGACGGACCAAAATATTACCTTAAACTGCAATGTGACTGACACACAGACAAAACCTCTAACAGAGATGCAAGGTCGCATCTAAAGAAGGAATTAAAAAAAAAATCGTTTGAATAATTCACCTCTTTCAGCTGATTACCCCAGGGTTTTCATGTTACTAAAAAAGGTGAATCGGATTTCATATATTAAATGCTGATAATTATAACCGGGGAGGTTTTTTCCGCCTTTCTTTTGAAAGGGCATTTGTCGAATGAGACAGATGAATGTCCTTATCAATTGCTTGTAATAATCCGAGACGTGGGACTTCTTTCAAGCGGAATGGCATTTGGCAGTCAACTTCCTATCACCTGGTTGGGCCAATGCCAACTATATGAAATTAATCAAGAAGAATATTGGCAAAAAGGTAAATGAAATTCTTACAAGTACCGATTTTCGGCTTGGGGAAGATATTCGCTAATTATTTTTACACTTATATCTCTACTAATGCAAAATAAACTATATATATATATATATATATATATATATATTATTTATTTATTCGAGGGTAAACAGTTACATTTGGTCGGTACAACTACAAACAGCCATCTGTTTCAGTCAATGAGACTTCGTCAAGCGACCCTGAACCATTCGACGCCATAGAAAAAAAAGAAAAGCTATTCTTTTTTTTCTATGGCGTCGAATGGCTCAGGGTCGTCTGACGAAGTATCATTGACTGAAACAGATGGCTGTTTGTAGCGACCAAATGCAACTGTTTACCCTAGAATAAATAATAAAAAAAAATATCTTGCTCTTGTTATTGAGCACTATCTAACAACCTCGTTGTATTCATTAGTCCCTATTTTTGAACATCTCAAACCTGAATTTATTAATATACTAGACCACCCGTGACCCGTTGGGTCAGTACGTTATATTAGCTATGGAATTCATGTATGAGCGTGACACTTGTGGCATAAAGAAAATAGTTTTTTTTACATAACAAACATTTCTATGAAAGTATATTAAAATGAAAAAAGAATATAGATAGATTTCTATGAGTCGTTCTGTTTATTATAATTGTTATTTTTTTTTAAATTACAGTTACTGAATTATAAGTGGTTGGTCATACTTATAGGTAAATATGCACTGAACAGGTATCATAATCCTTATTATAGTTAAATTCAAATTTTGATATATCATCTTTTAAATGAAATTGTTAGTTGAAAGTACAGAATAATAAAAAAACACTCTCCACATGTTAATAATGGCTTTTTAAATAGAAAATGAAAATAAAATGTAACTTTTTTCATTTAATTTAAGCAAACATTCAGTACCCATTGTGTAAAGGAAAACACTATTTAATGTAATAGAAATGTGTGCATTTACCGATTCAGCTTTCCGTTTGGAAATGTAAGCAGACGACTTTAAAAAACATGGGAAGAAGAAAAAGAATTTTTTTTGTAATAACGCCCTCTAGTAAAAAGGTCTGCATTAGTTAAGGGGGATAACTCTATCCAGTTTTACATCGCTCCCTTTTTCTTTCTCTCACACATACACGTAACTATTTCTCGCGTACGTAACGAAAACAGAGGGAGTAGGAGTGTTGAAATCTATTAGAGGGAAAGTGAGAGGTGTTTTCTTTCCATAAATTGTATAGGGTAATATTTCATATTATTAATAGATTCATAGATAAATAGATTTTATAATATATATTATAATTATCTATGAATCTATGTATTATTTGTATATATAAATAACTATTTGATCAAATTAAATGAAATTGTTTGTATTAAAAGCGATATAAAAATTCCGGAATTGGAATAACGGATTGAAGACGTTGCTATTTACGCATGCGCAACCGGATGTTGAAAACCGGAAATCTGATTGCAAACATACAAGATCCATAGACTTTTAGTATTATATATATATATATATATATATATATATATATATATATATATATATATATATATATATATGTGTGTGTGTGTGTGTGTGTGTGTGTGTGTGTGTGTGTGTGTGTGTGTGTGCGTGTATGTTTGTGTGTGTGTGTGTGTGTGTGTGTGTGTGTGTGTGTGTGTGTGTGTGTGTGTGTGTGTGTTAGCACGCCGTCCGGTGTTGCTTGGTCATAAAATACGCTATAATATGATATTTTAATTCATGCAGAGTTCGTATTTATTATTATAGAGTAATTTCTCTATCGATTATCATATTGTACCTAATATATATGGTTTCAAAACTTATTAATTGTACCTAATTTATATGGTTTCAAAAGTTAGAAAATGTATTATTTGGGTGCGATAAGGTAGAAGCGAAACCAAAATATATAGCTCTCGAGCGTAATTCGTTACAATCCGATCTAAGTCTATCGGCATATGAAAACATTAAAAATAACGTTGTTAAGCGTATAAATGTATATTTGCGCATATGTAGAGCTTACACATTACAAGTTCCATATTTTTTGGAATTTTAATTCCTTCCACAGGTTTGAATATCCAATATATCGTTTCAAGCATGTTGACCAAAAATTGATAACGTAATTTGATATAGATAGATATGGAGATTTACCCTAATTGCAGCTTCAAATACTATGCAATTATGCACGATGTAGAAAATATTTATACACAGAACTGTGCGTAATACTAAAATGAAACTACTTATCCTATAAAATAGAAAAAAAAATCGAGTGAATAAATAAAAAGTTATTTTTAAAAGAATGTGTAAACTACTACAAATACAAATCCGTGTGAACGGTGGTGACGTATGTACAGTAATAAATTTGTGTGAACGGCGATAACGTACGTACAAACATAAATGTATGTGAAAGGTGATAACGTACGTACGAGGTTAATATATGTGCGCAAAGTAATAAAACGTACATGCGATCAGAAATGTATGTGGAAAGTGATGACGTAGGTAAAAAAAAAAATGAGTGCGTGAAAGGTGATAACGTAGTACAAATATAATTGTGTGTGAACGGTGATAATTTACATACTAACATAAAAGGTGAGTGAAAGGTGATGACGTACGTACAAACATATATGTATGTGAAGATTTCACTCCTTCAAGAAAAGAAATTCCATGTTTTCTGAGGAGTGAAAAAAAAACTCACATTTTACATACTACCTGTTTACATATATTATAAGATATTAAGCACTATGGATTATGACTCTATTTAGGATATTGAACGCTTTTGTAAGTTAGTAGATTCCAGAACACTACTAAAATCAGTTTTCTTACCTCGCCTCTGGAAAAGAATTTTTTAGTGCTAGTAAAACAAAACAAAAAAAGGAGTCCTGCAGAGCGCTACTAAAAGCACTAAATATAATTAAGGAGACCCCCAGAATACAACTAAACTAAGTGTCTCACCTTCCTTTATTTGTAGTTTAAAGCATAAAAATAATCAAAAATATTTTTCGACTTCATTTCAACAAGGAAAGTTTCCTAGAAATGACGTCATGACCTTAAAATTGGAACAGTTACTTATATATATAAGTTTACCTGTTCATATATATATATATATATATATATATATATATATATATATATATATATATATATAGTAACAATTATATTAGTATAATAATAATAGTATATAGTAAATAATTATGTCAGCCCCTTAAAGAAATTCGTTTCTTATCGTTGAGCACTTTAAGTTGAAATAAAATAGGTCAATTTAACTCGCATACACAGACCAATAATTTTCCTCACTCTTTATCTGTGCCTAAATCAAAACGTAGATTCCATGAACAAAGCTTCTTTCTTAGAACTGCACGCCGGTGAAACTCTCTTCCACTTGCCTGTTTCCCACCTGACTACAACTTGGATGTCTTCAAGTCCAACATAAACAAATTCCTGATGAACCGCCCCTTTAAGTAAAACACTTTATCAAACCTCCAATACTAACGATTACTACGATACTATCCCATTGATTACTGTACACACAATAACTCTTATCCCCGAGTGGCTTCTGGGCCTTGATATGTGGTGACCGCCATGTAAAAAAAAAAAAGATCATCATATAATAATTAGGTCACTCTGACAGACGTTAAAAAAATTTAAAAATAAATTCTGAAATTTCAACAGTGTCTCTCGTGGGTAACCGTGGCCGAATGGATTTGGTCCTCGTTGCCGGGTTCGAATCTGTCGACCGGTGTTAATCGTTACACCCTGCACTGATGATTTCCGAAAAGAATGAAACACTAGTGTCTGTAGGTATTTAATTATTATAGTAAATATATATATATATATATATATATATATATATATATATATATATATATATATATATATATATATATATCATAATCTTCATTGCATCTGACGAAGTCCAGACGGCACTTTTTGTTCTTTACAGAAATCATTGACTTGCGTCTTGCAACATAGTCTCGCAAATTAAATTCCTTCCATCTGTTCTTAACTGTAGAAAGACAGCACAATTTACCACGATTACACTGTTGTTGGATTTAGGAAAGCGTTTTAAATCTGTTTCTGAGGGTACGGATCTTGATACCATGGTCTTCCTTGTAACAAGTAACTCTAGGACGACTAGGGCATCACGAACACTGCCAGTGTTTTGGTGTTTTCGCACAGTCATTCGTACCGTTTTCTCATCACATTTCAATCTGCGACCGATTTCCCGATTGGATAAACCAGAAAGGTGGAGATTAATGAGCTCCTGACGATCACTAAGAGAAAGTCGTGGCGTATGGACTAAATGTTACGTTTTAAAACCTGAAACAGCAACAATTACGATTAGAGATGCTTTGTTGCCTAAAAGGTGGATACTTTAATCTGGTTTTAAGCTCATTTGTTGCTGCGGAGTTTCTTTTAGCTTTCTTGAATTGAAGCTATTTTTTTAAATTGACATGAACACTAGAATACTTCAATTAAAAATCAAATGTGAACTGGTAAAATTACAGAGGAATAAAACGAATCAAATGAGATATAGGTTATTTAAACAGTTACGTTCAATTTGGTTCTAATTTGCGGATTTTGAAAAAATTGCAAGTGCGGGCTTTCTTGTTGGCGCTACTATATATATATATATATATATATATATATATATATATATATATATATATATATATATATATACACGATTCACTCCTAATCAAAGTAACCGATTATCATGAATTTTGGAACACCACTATTAGATAGTTAGATATAAGGATTGGAAATATGGATTTCATTTAGTTTAATTTAGACTCAAAGAGCAGGTGAAAACCTTTTGTGAAAATTTAAAAGTTTTTAAGTAATAATAATAGGTAAAAAACACCAATTAATAAATTTAACTTCAATTTCAGATTCTTTTAATTATTTTAAATGATTTTTAATGAATCATAATATGGGCATAACCTCTAATTTGTAAATACATATAATTTAGATATGCAGTAAATTTAGTCGGTTTTCATCAGACACGAATTAAATGCGCAATTCTGAGGACTTTCTGAAATTTTAAAGGTTAACGGATTATCAACGGCCTGCGGGGGAGGGACAAATCTTACGAATAGTTGCTACGACATTTATGGTGGCTTATTGTGTTATGGCTTCTGATCTAATCAAACCTTCTTTCCATGTTTATTGCTTGACGATTGAAGTACACATCTGGTTTCTATCATAGTTTTCTGTTATTCAAGTGGTGCATTGCCTTGTACAGGTAGTGACAGCTATGATTCTTCATGTATTTCTGTCTCATGGGCATTCATGAATTCACTGTTGCTCATTATCAGAACCTCGTTCTCGTGTTGCTTGAAGCTGTTTGATGAATTGCCATAGCTTTTTTTTTTTGCAGTTATACAGATAGTAAGTTGCAGTTTCTTTCTGTCCGAGAACTTCCTATCCTGACCATTGTACCAAAAGGAATCTTTTGCTTCGCGCAATGAGATACGAAACCATGAACAGAATTATTTGTGATCATTTCCATATTACATCATTCACTTACTTTTCATGTTACCCTGATCGGTGAAATAAAGTGGGCTCTCGATTTTGCCCAAGGGTCTCCCATAGACTAGCGGAGGGAAGGAGGTGCCTTATTTTTCATTTGACAGTAATTTTGCACCGCCAATATTCCGAAATGATCACTCATCTGTTACTGGCCAAGCTCATAGTTGCTTAACTTTGATGACCTGGCCGAAAACCATTGTGTTAACGTGATTATGTCGTATATCTCTTACAGTCTTTGTTTAACTAAGATTAAAAAGTTCTCTATAAATGTTCCTCGTGACTCGCCCAGAATATGTGCGCGTGTGTCTGTGTGTGCGTGCGCTGCGCATGCGTTAACACGATAAATGTATAGCAATCCCTTTCAAGTTTGTTTTTTAATTGCTTTGTTACTATTCAGACGAAACATGAAACGGGAAAGGAATTCATTCAAAGTAATTTGTGTCGAATACAATAAGATTAAAGAGCAAAGCGAATAAAGAAGAATTTTTCGTACAGAATTGGTGAGGGTGCGTAGTTAGTGCAATTGCTATTAACGCGGACGCTTTAAAAACGGCGATGAATGGTTCGAATCCGTTGTGATCGGTCTATTGAATATCGATCCAAATCAAATCATATCCATTTTGTTCAATTACGAATACTATCGGTAAATGTACCAACACTCAATTTCCGTTCAACTATAGATGAAGCAGCATTTTATCTTCAATAAATTGGATCAAAGACATCGTTGTACTGTCGCATTAAATAAACTAAAACGGGTTGACATGCCGTAAAACAATCAAATCACAACAATGAATGAAACGGTTCCAAGATGGGGTACGTCTGGCGTTAAATGGCGTTAAATGGGTTGACATGTCGTAAAAATGCAATCACACTATAACAATAAATGTAACGTTTAGAAGAGATATTGTATTTCGACATTAAATAAACGAAAACGAGTCGATATGTCGTAAAACGGGTTGATATATCATAAAACAAATAACACCAGTCAAACAATTGTTTAGAACAGATTATATGACTTTTCTTTGCATTACATAACCCTCAAACGGGTCGACATGACGTAGAAACAAGCAAATCACAATAACGAACGACACGATAACAAAGACAAGACGTGTCTCTGCGTTAAATGGCCTGAAATGGGTTGATAGGTCGTAAAAATGAATTGACATGTCATTAAGCAATTCAAACCATACTAATAGATGAAACATTTATAATAGATATCGTATTTCTGCATTAAGTAATCGAAAACAACTTTATATGTCGTAAAATGGGTTGATATGTCGTAAAATGGGTTGATATGTTGTCAAATGGATTGATATGTTGTCCAATGGGTTGATATGTTGTAAAATGAGTTGATATGTTGTAAAATGGGTTGATATGTTGTCAAATGGATTGATATGTTGTAAAATGGGTTGATATGTTGTAAAATGGATTGATATGTTGTAAAATGGGTTGATATGTTGTAAAATGGCTTGATATGTTGTAAAGTAAACAAACAACGTCAATTAATGAATTGTTTAGAACAGAGCTTTTACATTAAATAACCTTGAAACGGGTTGATATGCCGTAAAACAAACATCGCCATTGTAAACAAGGTCAAACGTTTCTTTTTTGTTTGTTTTTATTGTTTTTACCATGTGATTCGAATATTTCACATTGACATCTTTTATATTAAAGCAATGGCAATTGTTTGCAAATATTCCAACTCAATGAGAAAATAATTTAATAAGCAAAGCTGTTTTAATTAACTCGATTTATTTAGTAGTGAGAGGGAGGCATGTTATTGCTTTCCTTCCACATAGATTTTGTTCGGCCAATGAAAACGTTTATTTTAGTCTCATGTTTCACAGACACGCAGTGCACAAGAACCGAATACCAGAACACTTAACGGCAAACATCGTTTTAAACAATTATTTTTGGCATACGTCCAATCAATCTACGCGATTATCGATGAAAATTCTATTTGAAACTTTAACGTGACAAACGGGTGTGTGAACGCATCTCAATATATTATGGCAAACTTTCAGGCGTTTAAAAAGTTGCAAGTTCGAATCATGTCGGGGTCACCAACTTTTGTAGACGTAGAGAGAAGGCAATATCAACAAGAATGACCAAATCGATAAATAGAAAACTAAATTAAATTGTATTGGGTACAAATAATTTGGAGAAATATTCGTATATACAGTCACTGGTAAAAAAAAAAAAGTCACGTGCTGACCTTGGAAAGAAAGGGGGTCCTGGTATGAGAAACGGTTTGTTAGGCGGAGAGAGGTGAGATTGACAGTCTGTCCGAGATCTATTGTTCGAATCCATTTCACCTCACAGTCGGCAACAAATGCCGACTGTACAGATAGTATGGCAGACCAACATATTACTATCTATATATTAAGCCTGACAGACCAACACAAACGCAATTTTAATGTTAAGTGTGACGGATTGACGAAAATATTATTTCAGTGTTAAACATGCCAGGACGACAAACAAGGTTTCTCAGGTGAAAACGCATCTAAACAAATGATTTAGTGCATTTCACGAATTTTGGATAATAATCTAGTAGGTTGATTTATGGAAAAATGGAATACTCACCACCACACGCATGCATGCGCGCGCAAGAAGAAAAAAAATATTAATTATTTCTTTTTTTACAAAGGGGTTACCATATATAAAGGCCTGGAGGCCAATCGATAATAAGGATTAATGCGTGTATTTTGGTCACTGGGACAGTAGCGTAGTAATAGTTAATGTGGAAATTTAGTATAATCAGATTACTTATTTCAATAAGAACTTGTTTACGTTGGACTTAAAGACGACAATATTGTAGTCAGCTGGGAAGTTCCACAGACGGGCATTTCTAGGAAAGAAGATTTGTTGATGGAACCCACGTTTAGGTTTAGGCACCGAAAGAGAGTGGGGGGATCTATTGATAGTGTTTTTGGCTAGATGAGTAATTTTTGTGTGAAAAATGTTGAAACTCAATATTTATTGTAAACAATTCATTCAAGGAATTTTTTATTTATCCATATACGTTGACGATTTGGTTTTCCTAGCGTTTATTAGATCTATTTATTTTTTTCATTTTACGGCATATCAACAGTTTTGAGGTTATGTAATGCCGAATCCATTTCAGTAAGAGTTGTTTCAAGTGTTGCGTAGGAGGTGTCTGTTTATATTGCGTCAAACGTTCACATTTACGATAAATCAGCCCTTTTGAAGGGTTTATGAAAACGAAGCAGGACGTATCCGAATATCCTGACTGTGTCGGCTCACCTGGAACAAAAGCTCTCTCATGCATGACAACAGATGGAAGTCACTTTTTGTTTTTTTGGATAATTGGAACTTTATCCAGTTTCATGGTCGAATGTCGCGTCCCTGTTCTGCTCATCCTTAGAAGGATGGTGGGAATTTTTCTATCGATTTATCTGCCGTACATCGCTATCTTCCGCCGCTTCCACGAGAAGTCTTTCATCTTCATGCAATCACGACAGCCTCTAGACTGTCGAACGAATTGTGGACTGTCGTTCCTCCTTTTTATGTTTTGAGATGGAGTGTTTTGTAGGTGGTCTCTAACTCGTTGCACCTGCAGCCAGCGCGTTCATACAGAGCGATATCGCCGAGTTTGATGAGTCTTAACCTTTTGAACCCCATCGCACTCAACAACACCCCGCTCTAATCGCGTTATCTATCTCATGGACTCCATAGCACAAGTTCTTTATGTCTTCAAATATTCATAACGTTTGCTTTGATTGTTCGTGTGTTCGTGTGTACATCTTCATGCGATACCAACAATGGATTCTAGTAACAATAAGTGAGAAATACAGGGTAACGTGAGCTCATGGAAACTAGGTGACATATGTAATACTGAAGCAATCACGAATATTTGTTTTCATGGTTTCGTATCTCGTTGGGCTGAGCAGAAGATTCCTTTGGGTACAATGGTTAGGACAATCGCTCAGTATGGGAACTGCTCGGGCAGAAAGAAACTGCAACTTACTGTCTTTACAACTCCAAAGCCATGACAAACATCAAATACCTTAAAGAAACAACAAGAACGGGATTTTGAATGATGAGCAACAATGAATTCATGAATGCCTCGAGGGAAAGAATATTCATGACGTTCGCTTTGTCGTGTGTACATCTTTATGTGATACAAATGATAGATTCTATTTACAATAACTGAGGAATATAGTATAATCACGTTGACACACCAATTCTCGTTAGATCACCAAAGTTAAGCAACGTTAAGCCTGGTCAGTATTAGATGAGTGACTATTTGAGAATACCAGGAGCTCTATGTAAAAGGCCGTCGACACCTCCCTGCAAGAGTAGCAAAAACCTAACGTCGTCATTTTCCTTGACGGGAATATACATGCGACTGGGGATCTTGTGAATTTCATATTCCAATGAAATTTCTTCCTTTATGGTTCAACACGACTAGGATGAGTTCCACGTCGGTATAGTACGGTATAAATGAAAGCCAAGCAAGTACTACTGCTCAATTCCGAATTCGTGTTAAAATGAAAACAGTCGTCCAGATAACACAAATAGTACAAACTTTACTTTTTTTATGGAAATCGCTCCAGACAAAGCATAAATACACTTGATGTAAGGAGCTTAAAATACTACTTCAAAGTTATAAACTTAGCAACTATAAGTATAAGATGAAATAGATTCTGACGCATTAAACAATAATTCTTCCCTCTTTGTCAGAGACATCGCTCATTGAATGTGAGGACTAAAGGATATAAACGGGAAGGGAGAGTGACGCAACTGACGAAAGTAAATCCAAGATCCACTTTCTACTGTCCTTAAATTGTATGGTCGGATCCTTTTAGACTCTTGAGACTCGAACCAGGAATAAATGCTCGATCATATTTTCTCTGTTGTTATCGTTTACATTTTCATAATTTTCAATCTCTTACTCATTTTTTTTTTCAACTAAAAAAACGATACGTTCCTCCAATGCATCCGTTTGTTTTGTTTCTGTTTTTGTTTTTTATTTGTTTTGTTTAGTTATCAGCGGCATTTTTAAAATAAATGAAAAACTTGTCTACCTTAAAAGAGTTTAACTGTACAACTGGAAAACCGATGCGTTCCTCTAATCGATCTTTTTTGAAAATATAATATTGTTGTTGTTTTCGTTTTTTTTTTGTTTTTTTTTTTGTTTTTTTTTTTAGTTATCCTTAAGTAATTCAACTTAAAACGACACGGGCGAAAGAAACGCTATTCTGTAACGATGAAAATTTGAAAATATTTTCAATTTTGACGAAAATAACGGAAATCCTCAAAATCGTTGTTGTATGAAAATAAAAATGAAATTCTTAAATGATTTAAATTAAGAGTCACGGACAATAAAAACGCGAATTCCGTAACATTGAAAATTTGAAAATATTTCCAATTTTGTTGAAAATAATAATGGTCGTCGTCGCCGTCGTCGTCGTCGTCGTCGTCGTCGTCGTCGCCGTCGTCGTCGTCGTTGTTGTTGTTGTTGTTGTTGTTGTTGTTGTTGTATAAAGATAAAAATGAAATCCTCAAGTGATTAAATTTAAAAAAAAAAAAAAACACGGGGGAAAGAAACGTAAGTTCCGTTACGGTGAAAATTTGAAAATTTCGACAAAATGACGGAGATCCTCCTCGTTGTTGTCGTATCCAAATGAGAATCGTTTACAAAAAATATCCATAAAATTTGTTCTGGCAATAATTTAGAAATTAAATAAAACATTCATTTAAAAAAAAAGTATATAAAATATACTTCCTACGCTCGGATGCCCAGATCTAAAATGCTTTCGGGGCCAATGAAGAAAGTTTGATTAAATTAGGTGAATATTAAATAATGTTCCTATATATTCCTAGATGAGATATTTTAGGTAAACGACACTGTGCATATGTTGCTATAAACAATATCGAGGTAAATGCACATCTTATATATAGAAAATTACTTGAAGATTAACAAACAGAAGTACTGAATCAAATTTATATACATATATATAAATATATATATACATACATATATATATATATATATATATATATATATATATATATATATATATATATATATATAGAATAAATGACAAAACTTTATATTCCAAACTACATGATGTTGACAATTTTGTATTTCATTCCTTTACATCAATTATACCCTTAACTCATCAGAATATATATATATATATATTATTTTTTTTAATGTAATTGATATATATATATATATATATATATATATATATATATACGTTTATTTTTTATTACCGTATCTTTCTGTTAAGTTACATTATTGTTTCAGCTACCCGGCCGTTTTTTATGGCCGTCTGTCTATTAAAAGTTAAACTTCAAAGCGATACTGATCTTGGTAAAATCCGTCGCCTCTGTCGAAAGTTTTTGGCAGACATGCAAACATACATACATACATTTATATATTGGTAACTAAAAATTTTCGACCCAAACCGATAAATATATATATATATATATATATATATATATATATATATATATAGTGTGTGTGTGTGTGTGTGTGTGTGTGTGTGTGTGTGTGTGTGTGTGTGTGTGTGTGTGTGTGTGTGTGTCGGGGACAATACAAAATATTTAAAACTGTAAACTAAAATTTACAATTAAATTTATTATTCGACAGAATACTCCAAAAACAATTTTCAACGTCCTTATTCCGCGGAGTTTTAAAGAATGCCGCTCTTTCTATTATTCTGATTAGAGGAAAGGTAGAAATTAGCAAATTATAATTGTAACAGAGCTAGAGATTTGCTGGTTGATGCATTAGATGAAACAACAATTTATGATATTTCGTCATCAATTGTAGGAAAAACAGTTAAAAAAATATACATGAAACAACTGAAAAAGGCAAAAAAAAACAAAAAAACGGGAAGAACGTTTTAGCGTGGGTAATGACTTCCTCATTGTAAATGCGAAAGGCGAAAGAGAACTCGTTTTAAGAAACAAACTATCCAGAATTATAGCTCCAATTACTTAAATTTCAAAATGTGAAAAATCCAGTTAACGTTCATAAAAGAGGATTTTGGTCTTTTAGGTTTTATTGCGTTCGCAGAAATGCAGAAAAGTTAATATTCAGTCACGAAAAAATATATAAATATTAATATATATATTACATTAAAGATTACCTCTGATTATATCAGGTAAACATTACTTTCCGCTGTATTGATAGTACGTGTGTGTGTATGTATATATATATATATATATATATATATATATATATATATGTACTAGCATTTCAAGTGGTAGTAGGAAGCAGGCTCGAACCCGTACCGCAAAGGAGGAAAAGAACAGGGAACAAACCTGACGTCTTTGCGATTACGACCACCGCCAAACGTGAAGTGACTTATGTTTACATTAAGGCTACACAATCGAAAGGAGAGCTTGTCTTTCAAAATATCGGCGAAAAAAACGACCCCCCCCTGTTAAAAATTGCCTAGTTGAAGGTTAAGATGTTAATGTTTTTAGCCAAATTTTCGATAATTGTCGTATTAAAGGTTGAACTTCAAAGCGATACTGATCTTGGTAAAATCCGTCGCTTCTGTCGAAAGTTTTTGGCAGACATGCAAACATATATACATAGATTTATATATTGGTAACTAAAAATTTTCGACCCAAACCGATAAAAAAGTTTGCCCTATCTATGAATATCCTTTATGTGAAATTTCAAATATTTAGACCAGAAATTGTATGAGTAATTAGGTAGAGACCGCAGAGGTCAAATTTTTTTTAACTTTGACCCCTAATTTGCCCCCTTAACATTTATTGTTTTGGGCTCAAATCAAATTATTAAGTTAGATCCATGTCCAAAAAACCTATATCTAAAATTTCTAGTGTGTAGACCCAAAATTGTCAGAGGTGTTTGGTAGAGTTCTCAAAGGTCAAATTGTTTAATTTTGACCCCTTAACAGCCAAATCTCTGGCCGAAAACCGATCACATCGATTTTCCCAAATCTCAGTACCCTGTATATCAATTGTCGAGCCTGTTGACTGAAAATTAACAGAGTTATTGCGAAGGAGAATGTACACACACAGACAGACACGTTCACTTCTATCTATCTTCTATCTTCTATACTCCTATAGATTCGTTTTTTTTTTGTGTGTGTATCGATATTCATATTAAAACCCTCTTTTCTATTTTATTTAAAAAGAAAATACAATTTTTTTTTTATATCTTTGTTGTGGAATTGCATTCACTAGTAAACGATCTAGCTAATTTGCATATTCTTTTAAACATTCATTTTAATTAATTCCCTATTAGTTGCTTCGGCTTTTTAATGGGATAATCATCTTTAGTTAACTATTACCTGTAATTATATTCATGCAGGTATTCTACATGATTTATACTTGCATAATATTTGCGAAAAATGTTTATAGTAAACACAAAATTGTTTCCATATATATTTGTGTATACGTATATATTTTTGTTGGGAAAATCTTTGGGATCGGTTTTCGGCCACAAATTTGGCAGTTAGGGGCCAAAAGTTCAACGATTTGACTTTTGAGAACTCTATCAAACTCCTTCGACAATTTTGGGTCTAAACACTTGAACTTTTAGATATAGGTTCCTTTGACATGGATCTAACTTAATAACTTGATTTTAGCCCAAAACAATAAATTTTAAGGGGTCATAATAGGGGTCAATTTTTAAAAAATTGACCTCTGCGGTCTCTTCCAAATTACTTAGACAATTTCTGGTCTAAATATTTGAAATTTTACAAAAAGGGTATTCAGAGATAGGGCAAGCTTTTTCAGCAGTTTGGGTCGAAAATTTTTAGTTACCAATATATAAATGTATGTATGTATGTATGTCTGTTTGCATGTCTGCCTTAAACTTTCAATAGAGGCATGGATTTTACCAAGATCAGTATCGTTTTAAAGTTCGACCTTTCATACGACAAATATCGAAAAATTGGCTAAAAACATTAATATCTTCCCCTTCAAATAGGCACTTTTCTACAGGGGGGGGGGGTCACTCATATTTTTGAAAGTTATTCTCTCCTTTAGACTTTAATTTTAAAAAATGTCGATTCCGTTTTGGCGGTGGTCGTAACAGCATAAACGTTAGGTTTTACCCCGTTCTTTTCCTCTTTGCGTTACGGGTTCGAGCCTGCCTTCCTACTACCACGTTTTTTTTTTTTTTTGCTGAACATACACATCCAAACATCCAAATTTCAGTACCCTGTATATCAAATTTCGAGTCTGTAGACTTAAAATTGGCAGAATTATTGCGTAGGGAAATGTACACAGACACACAGACATGTTCACTTTTATAGATATACTAGCATGGGTGCCCAGCGTTGCCCGGGTGTTTGGAGGTGTATGCTGAGCAAAAAAAAAAAAAAAAAAAAAAAAAAAAAACGGTCATTTTTAAAAATTTGACCCCTATTATGAATCCTCAACATTTATTGTTTTGGGCTCAAATCAAGTTAAGTTAGATCCATAATCAAGGAGCATATATCTTCCCTGAGCAAAAAGAAAAAAAAAAGCTGTACATTTTTTTTTTAATTTGACCCCTATTATGACCCCTTAACATTTATTTATTTGGGGCTCAAATCGAGTTATTAAGTTGGATCCATGTCCACGGAACATATATCTAAAATTTCAAGTGTTTAGACCCAAAATTGTCGAAGGAGTTTGGTAAAGTTCTCAAAGGTCAAATCGTTGAACTTTGACCCCTTAACAGCCAAATTTCTGACCGAAAACCGATCACATCGATTTTCCCAAATCTCAGTACCCTGTATATCAAATTTCGAGTCTGTAGACTAAAAATTGATAGAGATATTGCGTAGAGAAATGTACACAGACACACAGACACGTTCACTTTTATAGATATATATAGAGAGAGATAGATAGATATATTGATAGATAGATAGATAGATAGATAGATTTGTTTAACAAAAATATATACGTATACATAAATATATATGGAAACAATTTTGTGTTTACTATAAACATTTTTCGCAAATATTATGCAAGTATAAATCATGTAGAATATCTGCATGAATATAATTACCGGTAATAGTTAACTAAAGATGATTATCTCATTAAAAAACCGAAGCAACTAATAGGAAATTAATTAAAATGAATGTTTAGAAGAATATGCAAATTAGCTAGATCCTTTGCTAGTGAATGCAATTCCACAACAAAGATATAAAAAAAAAAAAAAAAAAAAAAAAAAATTAAAAAAAAAAATTGTATTTTCTTTTTAAATAAATAGAAAAGAGGGTTTTTAATATGAATATCGATACACACAAAAGAAAACCGAATTTATAGTAGTATAGATAGATAGATAGAGTTATATATATAAATTTTTTCTTCCTTTAGTGAATGCAGAGCATTACAGTTTGTTTCGACAGACACACATTTTCTCACATTTTCTCTCTCTCTCTCTCTCTCTCTCTCTCTCTCTCTCTCTATATATATATATATATATATATATATATATATATATATAGGGTGACCTAAAAAAACGGGCCTTTACTCTAATTAGGCCCCGTTTCTTAGTTTTTTGTCTGAATGAAATGAAACTTTGGTCATAACTAGGTCATATTCAAAATACCATATCAAAAACTTTCTTTTCTCCGTTCTATAACATATGTTCTAGATGGCCTCCATTTAGCTTTTGTTTTTAGGGGGTCATACTATATATATATGTGCGTGTGTGTGTGTGAGTGTGAAAAAAACGCAAAGATTATAAGTTAGAAAAACGAATAAATAATTTATAAAGGAAGATGTTTCCCTAAATTTTGCAAGTATTAAATTAATATATATCTGTGTATATATATATATATATATATATATATATATATATATATATATATATATATATATATATATATATATATATATATATATATATAAATGACAAACGTCTATATTTCAACTTCCAAGATGTTGTTAATCTTATTGTTTGTTTTTTAAGCATGTTGAAATGTTCAATTTCTGACAGCACCTGTTTCCTAGTGCAGAATCATTCATGTAATTACTATGCAATTTTTTAAAAATTCATTCCGCCTCTTAACTCATCAGAAGAAAAGGTACTCATCAATTTGAAAAGAAAATAAAGGAATATGGGCATGGTTACAAAATTCGAAAATCGAAAAATGAAGATGCAATTGCTATCTTTGAATCGTATACATATATATATATATATATATATATATATATATATATATATATATATATATATATATATGGGGATGTACGTGTATGTATATATGTGAATATATACGAAAAAATATATTATATTTTGGGTAAATAAGTGCAATTTCATCTATATTACAAAGGAAAGAACTGATAAAATTCCTAATTGAATTATCTTCCTTTTACCGGGCCGATAAATGTTATGTTGATTAAAGATTAGTCTCCTAGCATACGAAATAATTTTTAATCGAGTCTATATCAACTTAAATGAAATATATTGATTTATTTAATATACAATTATGCTTTTAAATAAATAAATATATATATTTACATATTATATATATTACTAAATTACGGAACGATTTAACGTAAAAAAGTACAATTTATGAAAAGCAAGCAGTTTCGTTAGACCTCTTGAAAATTGGCCTTTTTCTTCAAACATATGGAAACTGATATTATTCCCATTCTCCAAGTTCTAAATTAGCTAAATATACCTAATTATTGTGATCTTGGACCTGAAATGAAGAGATAAAACATACTTAGTGATAATAAATTATATACATGCATTAAGAGTAACATTTTTGAGATAAAGTTATGTATTTTATGATGGCATCCTTTCCAAGCATAAAAAATATATATGTTTGTGCATTAAAATTAGTTAAAATTAACACAGGTGTTCATGTGTTTACCACCATATGCAAGAAAATTTTATAAGCTTTCATTTGGTACCACTTTCAATGCTATAGCATCAACCTCTGGAAAGCTACAATGAAAATAAGGACATAATATCCCATATTTTGCAGCGTTTTTGAAAAACGTCAACAATAAAATTCCATGGCTCTTGAGGCAGGCATATCCAAGGTCCAAGATCACAATAACTGGTATATTTAGCTAATTTAGACCTTGGAGAATGGGGACAATATCAGTTTCCATATGTTTGAAGAAAAAGGTCAATTTTGAAGAGGTCTACAGTTTCGTATCCACAACTTATGTAAACCTAAGGCAATAAATATAAAATCAAATAAAGAAAGTAATATTATTAGATAAATATAAATAATTTCTTTATAGACAAAAATCTTTTTAGAACATTTTTATTCAAACGTTGTAATATGTTTCAAGCTGGTTACCTCAACAAATAATCGATACTAAGTATTTATGACATTTCTGTTTTCTTTTTTTCTTGCATTATATTGTTATGTATTTTTTCTTTCTAAGTAAAAGATTTCTGTTTTTTTCTGACAAGTATATTCACGATATGATTCAGTATTGACGTAATAATATTGATGTATTACAAAACCAATGTCAAGAAGCTAAAAATATTGAAAATATGTACATTAAAATGCAAAAACTTTCCCTTAACAAAAACACAATCCAATCTTGTCCAAACACACTCAAATGCTTGTTGGTAACCCTCTCCCCTTATGTGATCTATCATTGACCACATAACTGGACACTCACAGTATCGCACACATTCACCGCTGCTAATATATAGAAAAACATATCAGCCCTCCTCGCAAATAATATTCACACATCCTTCCTGATGATGTGTTCTTGTAAAGACGAAAAACAACACTGCGGTCACCCTCGAACTGCACATGGGACTTATATTAATTCTTTCGATCTATTCACTAAAAAAGATCATTAGAAAAATTGAAAAAATAAAAATTAAAAGGAAGTTCTCTGCTGTATTCAACAACGTTTGTTTAAATAAAAGAATGTTACTTAAACACACGCCTAATATATATATATATATATATAGAGAGAGAGAGCGAGAGAGAGAGAAAGAGAGAGAGAGAGAGAGAGAGAGAAAGAAAGAAAAATAGAAATATACATACATATATATATATATATATATATATATATATATATATATATATATATATATATATATATATATATACTCTTTGTTCAAACCAATCACTGTGAGGAAGTATTGAAATAATGACGAAACATTGACGAATATATAAATAATTTTGGTTTCACCGTTTATATTTGCTATCACGTTAGAATATAATTTCCATTATTTTCATCATATATATATATATATATATATATATATATATATATATATATATATATATATAGAGAGAGAGAGAGAGAGAGAGAGAGAGAGACTGTGTCGCAAAAGAAGCTGACGGATTTTTAATTTGATTAACTTCCTCAATATTTAAGTTATGCTTACCAATTTTCGTATGTAGGTAGATGAGCGTCTCTGTGATTTTTTTTTTAGATATAGTAAGATATTATGGTTTACTTATTCTAATTTTAATTTTATTTACACAAATTAATCTAGGGTATGTTTTTTTAATATAAGCATCACCACTTATCAAGGCCCAGAGGTCACTCGAGGATAAGTGTTAAAGAGTGTGCAGTAGAAATTGGACAATATAGTAATCGTTAGTAATGAAAATTCGGTAAAGTTGTTAACTTATATGGAACGACTCATCAAAAACTTGTTTACGTTAGGCTTGAAGACAACCATATTGTAGTCAGCTGGAAAGCAGAAAAACGGAAGACAATTCCATAGGCGTGCAGTTCTAAGAAAGAAGCTTTGTTTATGGAATCTACGTTTAGGTTTAGGCACAGATAAAGAGTTGGGGAAATTATTGATAGTGTTTTCTGCTAGACAGGTGTTTCTTGTGAAAGTTTGGCGAGGGGGAGGGGCATAAATTGGACCTCAGTCGAACACTTGCCATGAAAATAACGATAAAGCAGAGACAAACTCGCAACATCTCTTCTATAAGATAGAGGTTGCAGGGAAGAGAAAAAGAAAATCCCCTACGAGGCTACGAAGTCTATTTTGAACTCTATC
Organism: Euprymna scolopes; assembly: GCF_053919585.1. Lineage (NCBI taxonomy): Eukaryota > Metazoa > Mollusca > Cephalopoda > Sepiida > Sepiolidae > Euprymna > Euprymna scolopes. Next base: position 20,277,653 of record NC_136491.1, read on the forward strand.
AAGGCAGGATAAGTCCTTTCTAGCAGCTCCAGCCCAGATGTGGCAACAGTATTCCATCCTTGGACGTACCTGGCTCTTATATAGATAGAGAATTGCATAAGAAGTGAAATATCTACTGGATCGATAGAAAGATCCCACCATTTTTCTAGGCAACGGATTTAATGTATGTGTTCCGTTTAAGATCAGCAGTAAAGGTCAAGCCCAGAAGCTTGTCAAAACATGAGGCCTCCCCAAGACGAGAGCCATTCATTTCAATTGATGCTAGACGCGGATCAGAGCGTTGATGATGTAAAGGTAAGGTCTAATTTTAGTTATGAAAAAAAATGTTACCCAAATGTCCAGCAATTGCGATTATTTCATCTGCAGTTACTCCACATATACTGTACATTTTTAGGCGTTGTGCTGCTGCGTGGGGATTTTCTGATCGCCCAAATCCTGCAATTTTGATTATGTATGAACCCATTCAGATGAAAATGCTCCTCATCGGACACAATGTGGTTTTGAGAAAGTTTGGATCCCCATTGCCCAAATCTTGGAATTGCATGGCGTATTCCAGCTTTTTTTTTCCGGATCATTTGATGAAGCTCTTGCACCAATTGAATTTTTATCGAAACCTAACAGCCAGCCATGGTTCTCCCCAGAATGTGCTGCTGCCATCACGCACAGAAATTACTTTTCCCATAGCTACCAACGTAATAGATGCACCGAGACTAAAGCTGCTTTCAGGAACGCCAGCAACCATTGTAAAAGAGTAATAAAAATGCAAGGGAGCTATATGCTCAGTCCGTTAAATCCAAAGTAGCTGATCAGCGGCTTGGTTCCCACCAGTTTTGGCAAATAGCAAATAGGATCCTGAACAGGAGTGTGCGTTCTATCCCAACCATTATCAATGGACCAGAGGTCATCTCGTCAAACTATTCGCCAAGAACTTTGCAGCAAATTCTACCCTATGCGACGAAGGCCATCAACTCCCCGTATTTCCTCCTATAACACAGAACAAGCTAGGTAACATACAGATATCTGCGCGTGAGGTCGCCTAGCCAATCAAGAACCTTTATTCCAGTAAAGCAACTGGCCCTGACGGCATTCCAATTATAGTGTTAAAAAAGCTTCAACCAAAAATTGCTCCCATACTTACAAAACTCTTTAAGCGTTGCCTTAAGGAGAAGTGCTTTCTAACACCCTGGGAAACCTCATCAGTATGCCCTGTATTTAAAAATTCAGGTGATAAGTCATCTCCCTCTCAGTACAGACCAATAAGTCTCCTGTGTGTCACTAGTAAGTTGCTGGAATCCATATTAAATAGAGAAGTAGTCAATCATCTCAGTAGAAATAACCTTCTTAGTGACACGTAATATGGTTTCCGTTCTGCAAGATCTACCGCAGATATAGTAACGGTTATATCTCATAGGATTAGCGAATCTCTTGACAAAGGCTTCCTTTCTAGGGCAATTGCTCTTGGCATATCAAAGGCCTTCGACAAGGTATGGCATAAAGGCCTACTTCACAAGCTTTCCAGCTACGGTATAACTGGAAATGTTCACTCAATCATTAAATCATTTCTCTCTGATAGGCTCATAAGAGTAGTGGTTGATGGACAAAAATCAGAAGCTCGCAGTATTAATGCTGGAGTACCTCATGGGTCCATCCTGGGCCAAACTCTCTTCCTGATCTACATCAATGATCTCCCTAAATACATACTTAAATCATTCGTTGATATTTATGCTGATGACACGACCATCTACGGAAACACATCAAAGGCTGTAAATTCTCTCTGATTCTCTCTCTCCTCTGATCTCGAGCGTGTGGTACAGTGGGGGAAGATGTGGCTGGTTACCTTTAATGCATCTAAAACCAAGCTCCTATCTTTACATCATCAACGCTCTGATCCCCATCTGGCATCAATTGAAATGGATGGCTCTCGTCTAGGGAGGCCCCATGTTTTGACAAGCTTGACCTTTACTCCTGATCTGAAATGGAACACGTACATCAAGGTTTCCTTAAAGATGGTGGGATCCTTCTATCGCTCCAGAAAATATCACATTTCTGATGCAATTCTCTATCTATATAAAAGCCAAGTTCGTCAAAGGATGGAATACTGCTGCCACATCTGGACAGAAACTGCTAAAAACAGCCTATCCTGTCTTGACAGAGTACAAAATAGACTTCGTGGCTTAGTAGGGGATGCCCTTTTCTCTTCCCTGCAACCTCTCTCCCACAGAAGAGACGTTGCGAGCCTATCTTTGTTTTATCATTATTACCATGGCAGGTGCTCGTCTGAGCTCCAATCTCTGGTCCCCCCTCGCCAATCTTACACGATAAACACCCGTCTAGCTGAAACCACTGTCAAAAATTTTCCCCACACTTTATCTATGCCTAAATCAAAACGTAGATTCCATGAACAAAGCTTCTTTCTTAGAACTGCACGCCTGTGGAACTCTCTACCGCTTGCCTATTTCCCTCCTGGCTTCAACATGAATGTCTTCAAGTCCAACATAAACAAATTCCTGATGAACCGACCCCCTAAGTAATGACACTTTATTAAATCTCCAATAATAATGAATACTGCAACACTATCCCATTGATTACTGTACACAAAATAACACTTATCCTCGAGTGGCTTCTGGGCCTTGATAAGTGGTGACCTTCATGTAAAAAAAAAAATTATATGGAAATTTACCCTCTTCATGAAGCATTCTGTGAAGAGATGATCAAGAGATCCCAATTTGACTTGATCTTCTTCTTACAGATGTGGATGGATCCTCGGCCACACTCTCTTCTAATCTCTTACGATTCTCATCACTTCTACCAGATTTAGGGAGGTCACATACAGACCCTTGCTCATGAAATCGATCTACCATAGCTTTTATTGCATTGGGAGTAGGGGAATATTATATATATATATATATATATATATATATATATATATATATATATATATATATATATATATATATATATACAAAATCCGATCCCGCATTTTGCTAATTCCTACCCTCTGATGAGAAGGAGAGTATTTCTTCGAAACTCCGCGGATTAAGGACTATCCATTTATCTAGTGTTTCCTTTTCAGATTAAATATGTTTTTAACTCATTTCAAAGTGTTTTTTAACATATTTCATTAACTGTTTGCTCATATATATATATATATATATATATATATATATATATACATATATATATATACATACATACATATATATATATATATATATATATATATATATATATATATATATATATATATATATATATATATATTGGTCTTTATTATAGAGTAAAGATTTATTACAGTTCATTTGAGATATGAATTAGGAAACGCCACAACTTAATTATTAATTAAAATAGTTGTGCTTGGTTCATTGTTTATGGATTTAAAAATAAGGGAAGAAACGATCTCCAGAACTGGTAATTCTATATTTGTCTGGGGTTATTATAAACACGCCTGTACTGGTAAACTAAAATTGTTCCAAGTGTTTCTTTTAATCAACTGATTAGTACGAATTAACCTCAAATCGCAATTCTGAAAGTTATCTGAGGCAATTTAGTGCATGTGACGATCAGACACAATTGTAACGTAACCCAACAAGCTGCAGTCTCAGACGTCTAATAGACAAAGAATAGAAAATAACTTCAACTCGCTTTTTCTTTGTAACAACGACATTTATTTCCTTGTTGTTACGGCCGTGACGCCATCCACGTCTTCTCGAACGTCATCCATGTCTCCCACGTGATCTCGAACGTTATTCCCATCTCTAGCGTGATCACTTGTTTAAAGTCTTTATTTTCCCTACCGGTGACGTCATTTTACATGCATTTGCATACGCGCGTCCGCGCTATATTGGACAATGAGTTTCTTTCATTCTTACTCGTAAGTGTTCGTAAAAAAAAAAAAAGAATATAATGAAACAAAATCAGACAGCTACTTATTAATTTGCCTATACTTATGCGGATAGTCCGGCAGATTACGTAAATAGCCGGATGGTGCTGAAACGCTTATCCAATAAAATCGCAGTAGCCAGCAATTGACAAACGCCATAAAAATCCTCTGGAAAATTCGATAAAACAATTTTTTGGAAATTGATTAAAGCCAGCATGAATCTAATGTTGCTTTGTTGAATGTATATATAATTAACATAATATATACACACTAACAATTTTTGTCGCTATTCTCAAAATCAACGCAGAGACGAATTTCAAAGTATAAGATTTATTTACAATTAAGCTTCTAGTTCATTGAGAGAGAGAGAGAGAGAGTTAGTTTAAGGGGTTAATGGTGTGTGTGGCTCGCCGAGAGAGAGTTGTCGAGATGTCAATTACGCTCGCCACTGTCTTCTGAGAATTGAACCTTCAACCTTCAGAAGAATATCACTTTTACAATTGCTTTTTCAAGTACTTTAACCACTGCGCCACGGATTCTTTGCGGACAATTCTAGTACGAATTTTGGGAACCTTAAACTTATTTTATTTCTAGTTGTAAATATCACTATTTTATTATTAATTATTATTACTATATATATATATATATATATATATATATATATATATATATATATATATATTACTGAATATTTATATATTATTGTTATTTATTTAACATATATTATATATATATATTAATTATTTATAATTGACATTGTAAATGTGTGTAATGTGTGTAAATGTGTGAAAATGACACCCAAGATGAGAACAGTAGACCAAATAATCCAAATAATACGAATAACCAATCATCATCTCAAAAATTAAGAAACGTAATTTCGGCCATTTTATGGGACACCAAAATGTAGATCAACTCCATCTGGAATGTGCGTGTGTACACACTTCTGCTTTACAGTTTGCGTTGCCACGTCTCTATATCCAACATTAACCGAGTTGGGATAGATGCTTTAATTTCCAGAATCAATTATTGAATTTTGTCTAAAAAGGAAAATGATACAATTTAAAAAGAAAAAAGAAACATGGCCTAAAGGACAAGTATACTTGGAGGTGCATAAATGCGAAACTAACAATAAAATAACGTAACCCAACAAAAAACAACTTAAAAGGGTTAGACAATTTTTATATCAGTCTTTCATTATTATATTTTTCGTAACTAAAATAAAAAATTTATGAAACTGACCATATAATTCTTGATTTGAACTTTTTTACCCTTAATTTTTAGTTTTCATTTTTTTTTCCATTGATTTTTCATTGAAATTAACAGACAATGACTTTTGTCTTTTTATTTAATTTTAAACTTCTTTTTAGCTTTTTAACATTGGCCAGCATTTTCGAAAAAAAAGTTTTTATTTGGTGCCTTCCGTCGGTTTACGTTACGTACTAGAATATATCGACAATAATACGCCCCGTATTCTGCATGAGTACCAACTTTCAATTTTCTTTCTATCTTTCCTATTTAAGCAGTTGCAACAGTTTATCTAATTGTTTAGTATGACACCGGCAAACTACAACAGCTCATAATTTATACTCTACAAAGTGGAAAGATAAAATTGTCGCCCAAACGATATGATTCAATTTCCGTTTGATGAAAACCGTTTTTTAGGGGAGGGGGCGGACCATCTACTAGTTGGCCAGTTGTGTACAAACCCCAAGAGCGAGCTGAGCCTTCTATCATGTCTGAAAGTGACACAATATTCAATGAGCGAGATCAGAGATGCGCCGCTGTACAACTCATGCTTTCTATAAAGTCAAGTTATGACAACAGGGCCATTGCCAGCACCCTCAAAATGCGTCGCTGAGTAGCCACGAATAATAGGGATGTGCACAGGGTGATGAAAACAAAGTTTCCGGTCATGGTTATTGTTTTGAATGTGGTTTCGAGTGTGGGTCACATCATGCCACCTCACCTCTTCAAAGTCGGCTTGAAAGTCAACGCCAAAGTGAACTTGAATGTGCCGAAGAGTGTGGTGATCCCCTGGTACATTTGGGTGGCAGCTGGCAGACCCTGGGTATGCAGTAGGACTTGGCACCGACCCACAAGTTCAAAGAGACCCAGGCTTGGCTCCAAAAGGAGTGCTACGACTTGGTACCCTTCTCTCACTGACCCCCTTCTCCTCTAAACTAAACCCGTTGGACTACTTCGCTTGGTCATACGTCAAGAACATCACAAACATGACCTCCCACGACATCAAAGCCAGCCTGATCGCCGCCATCACCCAGTATTCGCCGTTCACACAGGCGATTGTAAAAAAAGCATGTTATATCGAGGCGGTGATTGAGGCTGGAGGCGGCTACATTGAATAGATGTCAGCTCTACTACATAATCAAGTCACCTGAATTGATTTTTTTCAATAAAAGCTTTAAAATGTCGTTTTGATTAGGGCGACAACTTTATCGTTCCACCTTGTAAATTATAGCAAGTTGATATTTTTCTGTTTACTCACAGCATTCACAAATTACCTCCCTTTGTTCTTAAAAGCAAATCAAGTGAAACCCTTTTTGTGACTTGCAGGTCTGACGATGGATGAACTTTTGGGAGTGGAAGTTAGTGTCCGCTTATCGGAGATAAACGACACGGGTAATTGGAGTGCAGAGAGTTTGGAAGAAATATTACAGCAGCACGTCGGACCCCGACAGGCGAAATTTCCCATCTGTCTCACGGTTCTCTACATCTCCATCTTTTTATTGGGTCTTTTCGGAAACCTGTGCACGTGCACCGTCATTGTGCGCTACCGGTCGATGCACTCGATCACGAATTTTTACCTCTTTTCACTCGCTATATCGGATCTTCTCATCTTAATTGTAGGTAAGTATTACACCACCTACCTATGGCGTAAACTATGCGAGTAGCTAAAAGAATACTCGTCCCAGGACAGGAAAAATTAATATATCAAACTGAACAGTTCTGCACCACTTTTATGACTTTAATGCCATCAGCTAAAATCATAACTAAAACATGTAGCTTTCCAGTCTTATCAATTACAGTCTGATATATAAGTCCATACGCATATAAATGTTTAAAACATAACGTTGTTAAAGATATAAATGTATATTTGAGCATGCGTAGAAATAACACGATTAGTCGACTTATGTCTGCCAAGTTCCAATTTTTTTTTCGATTTTGACCTCTTTAGCAACTATTTTTACCAGCTAAAACAAAATAGAATTCCTTTCACGGGTCCAAATCCCCTATATATCAAGTTTGTAGATCGAAAATTGACAGAGTAGTTTGGTAGAGACCGCTCCTCACACAGACGGACAAAATCACTTATATATATATATATATATATATATATATATATATATATATATATATATATATATATATATATATATGTAGCTTAGTGAGTTAGAAGAAGAGAGTAAGTTCAATTCTATAAGAGGAGACTTATCGGAATAATATAAAGTTCAACAAGTTTCATTGGAGCTTATATAGGAAAACAATAAGAATGGAAAATGAAGTCACAAAAACTATATATTGGTAAATATAGAATGGTTTATTTATTCAATAAATAATAAATGAACCATTCTATATTTATTTATTTCATTTTCCATTCTTATTGTTTTCCTATATATATATATATATATATATATATATATATATATATATATATATATATATTTAGTAATGTGATTGATAATTTAAAATTAGCTTATTATATATATATCTAAATTACAACGAGCGCTTTTTCTTTCCTGTATTTTAATTAAACTAGTAATTTCACTATTACATTAAAATACACTCTGCTCTTTAGACTATTGTTCTAATCTCCTTTATATATAGATATATATATATATATATATGTATATATATATATACATATATATATATATGTATATATATATATATGTATATATATATATATACTTCATTTACTCACATAAAATATATATCCGAAACTATGAATTTATGTGTAAACTTTAAGTATTTACTTCAAAAGTACTCAATACGTAGATAGAGTTAGTTAGTAAGTTATAAAATATATATGGCGATTAAGCGCGGTGGATACTAGAAAGCTGATTGGCTAACTAAAATCTCAATAGAAGGTGCGTATATAAAAGCGACAGACAACCACAAAATTCGCGCATAAGCCTGAAGAGTCCTAGAGTGGATGAAACGCGGAATATTCAGTGTAGCTTAATCGCCATATATATTTTATAACTTACTAATTATATATATATAGTCATCCACATACAGTACTGTTTCGCTGTATCACAGCTCATCAGTGCGACTAGACCGGCAACTACCTCAAGCGAGGTATATATATATATATATATATATATATATATATATATATATATATATATATATATATATATATATATTCCCCTGTCTTCTCTTTTCCCCACTTTTCTATTCTCCCCTTTCTCTTTCTTACTCCCATTCTCTTGGTTTTTAATATCCATATGTAATCACAAAAACCATCTTTCCTTTTTATTTTAATTTTAAATTGAATCATCTGACAACAGCTAATTTTTATCCTGTCTATTGATACAATTTGTAGTGAATTAAGTTAATAAACTTGAGAGTGTAATAATTAAACACACACACACACACACACACACACACATATATATATATATATATATATATATATATATATATATATATATATATATATATATATTATATGGAAAAATGCGCGCATGAAAAGTAACATTCTTAAGATTTTATTGAACCTGGAAAAGTAAAGGACAAGAAATTCAACCTGGAAAAGTAATGAACAAGATATTCTAGTAAAGTAAAAAATAAGAATTTTTTAGACTTAAAATATTGCAGCTAAAAATAAAATTTGAATATTGATAAATATTTTATTTATTATTTGCATATGTTGTTGTTTATTGTTGAGTTAGAAAGGGTGTCAGTCGCTGGATTGAAGTTATTTCCCCCCTATTATTTGCATATATTTATGTAGTGAAAATTGTTTGAATAAAATTAATTCATTAGTTAGTTAGTTAGTTAGTAGATGGAATTAATAATTTTATAATTTACATAAAAATTAATAATTTTATTATATCATAATTAGGATCATTTAATTCTTTCTAACTCAACAATAAACAACAACATATGCAAATAATAAATAAAATATTTATCAATATTCAAATTTTATTTTTAGCTGCAATATTTTAAGTCTAAAAATGCTTATTTTTTACTTTACTAGAATATCTTGTTCTTTACTTTTCCAGGTTGAATTTCTTGTCCTTTACTTTTCCAGGTTTAATAAAATCTTAAGAATATTACTTTTCATGCGCGCATTTTTCCATATAATCCATGATTTTTCCAGGCATTGCTATTGTATTAATATATAAATTTATAATATTTATTAATGATTGTCAAAAAAAAAATTAGCTCTCAAACACACATTTATGCAATATTTATCATTCAATCACAGTAGTTCCGAGCCAGGGTCTCTACCGAGACTGCGGTTCATGAATTCGTGATCTGTATAGAGCGTAAACTAACAAAAAAGAAGATGGCACTCGGTGTCTTTTTAGATATCGTTGGAGATTTTGACAACATACCCTTCAGAAATATGTTCATGTCGCTACGAGAACTCAATGTGCCACCAGTACTCGTCCGATGGATTGAGTATATGGTGAGGCACAGAACATTTCAAGTAGAACTACTGAGGGCAACTGTTAAAAGGGAAGTAGTTAAATGAAACCCCCAAAGTGGGATTTTATCAATTTTACTATGGAACTGTATGCTGAATCCTCTTTTAAAGGAGTTTAAAAATAGGAATATTTATGCCCAGGCTGCTGCTGATGACATCGCAGTGCTGGTCGCGGGTTCAAAAGCATCATTGGTCAGACGCATTGCCAAAATGGGACTACATTTTTCATCAAATGTGATAACGAAAAATTTGAGTTCATTCAAAGAATATGTATATCATAGAATTCACTAATATTTTTAATCGATAAATTCACCATTTTTTGCTATAAAATCATAAGGAGAGTTAAAAAAAAAATAGTTATTAAAAAAAAAGTTCGGTTTTTAATTATAAAAAAAAAAACGATACACGGGATTGAACCTAAAACTTTCCACCAACCCCGGTACTCTAACCGTTACGCTAATATGTCATATTGGCAAAATCGCAGTAAAAAATATTTATATACAAAAAAAGTTATGCAAAATAAAAAAAAAAGCGTTAGCCACTTATGTACTTACTCTCCTGTTTGTGAACCCACATATTTTGTTGTAACTTTTTTTCTACTGAACCAATTTTCGAATTTTTTTTTTCAAAATGTAGCTAATGAGGTGTTCTGTCCAACTATATAACTTGTTTGAAATTTGGTTGCGAACGGAATTAGTGGTGGGGGTTTGAATGTGTCTCGACTCATTCAATTTCGGACTTAAGCATATATTCAACCACTACCGTGGTTGAATGATATATATATATCTTTAATTGGAAGCCAAGTTTAATTCCATAAGAGTTTCCGATGGGTAGCTATTTTATACAAATCCTGAAGATAAAAAAATTTCAGTTGGTAGCTGTTCTGTACGGGTTGTATTTATTTGCTTCCTCACTGAGCAAATTAGGCACAAGGCCGTTTTTTAATGTGGAGAGAGAGGGGGAGGGGGAAGGAAAAAGGGGGCCAGCTCCCGAGAGGTGGGAAATGGGAGCTGGATAGTGATTTGCACACTGGTATGTAGGGTTGCCCCTACATGGACCAGAAGATTGCCACAAGGGCAATGGTCTTTAATTGCAGCATCTGCCGGAACAGATATTGCACTTTGATCTTGGCCCGAAGGCCACAAAGGTGCCTCCTCCAGGGAGGGGGGCGCGTTGCTGTTCTGTACGGGTTCTGAACTTCATAATTTTGCAAGTAAAGAGCAAGTGACCCTTCTCGTGTTGACACGAAAAAGGGCTGGATTACTAAAAAGATTCAATTTTCATGGAGCAATTCTGGTTTCTGATTGGTTGATAACAGAACGTGAATTACTTTGATTCGTCAGTTCCTATCGGCAGTATTTATAAATAGAATCTCGCAGCTTTCAGGGAGGATAACCCATTGCAAATCAAAAATATTGCAACGCCTCCCCCATTTTTATATAATGGGAAAGTCCTTTTGATCCATGTTTAATTCTGTTAAAAAATAAATATATATTTATATATTCAAATATGTAAAACTACAGGATGTGAAATAAGAACAGAAGTCATTAGGATCTTAAAATTTGAGCATGTAAAAAAGGAAGCCATTTTTTTTATTTTGTTTTAATGCCAAAGAAAAATATGTGTGGGAAAAAAATAAGAATTAAAAAAATATATTTTTACCTTGAAAAGGTGAGAATGTTAAACTGAAGCCATTTTTAATTTTAATTATGTAATTATGCATTCCCGTTCTAATATATATATATATATATATATATAGTAATTTATAAAATATATATCGCAATTAAGCTACACAGAATATTCCGCGTTTCATTCACGCTAGGATTCATCAGGCTTATGCGAGGATTTTGTGGTTGTCTCGCGTTTTCATATGCACCTTCTACTGAGTTTTTAGTTGGCCAATCAAGTTTTTAGTTCCCCCCGCACCCTTCCTAATCAGCCAATGAGCAAGCACTTAGAGGATAAAGGCCCAGTTGACCTTCGTGGATGAAACGTGGAATATTCTGTGTAGGTTAATTGCCATATATATTTTCATAACTTACTACCTTGGACATGGATCTAACTTAATAACTCGATTTGAGCCCAAAACAATAAATTTTAAGGGGTTATAATAGGGGTCAAAATGATTTATTTAAGTATTTATTCATTTTTCTTTTCGTTAAGTAAAATCAAAACGAAACAAAAGGAGAAAATAGAAAATACTTTTTTTGATATATTAAAAATAGATCAAAGTAAAAAATAAGTCAATTTTAATTTATACGCGCCTTAAGATAAGCACGTAAAATATCTGTATAAAAAACGATACAAAGAAAATGTTTTCAAAAAATTAATTTTTATTTATCCATTTTTTTTATTCATTTTTTAAAATAATTTTGTTAGTAAAAGTTTAAACATTTGTTCGTACGTTAAAAGTATTAGTACAAACAAAATAAATTTCTTTTTACTTCATTTCTTATGAAGTGATATTTAATATCTATATGCTTAGATCCTTGGTGAATTATTGTGTTTAACGCTAAGACTGGCTTGATTATAACAATTAATTACTAAGAGAGCTTCAGTTAATTCTGGTTCTAAAACAGTCTTTAGAATAACATTTAGGTATAGCACTTCTTGCGCAGAATGTGTAAGCGCAATGAATTCCGCCTCACAAGTAGAGAGATATACAATCTGTTGCTTTTTAGATTTCCACGAAATAATAGGCCCATTTCTTGATAGTCTAAAACTATATCCAATTATACTTTTTCGATCTTCATCGTTTCCCCAGTCTAAATCTGAAAACCCCTCTAATTTTAGGGTACTTGTCGATTTTCTAAATATTAAATGCTGTTCCTTAGTTCCTTTTAAATAACAAAGGAAGTGTTAAGCTCTGTTTAAATCGTTTATTGTCGGTCTTGATAATTTTTGTGATAATTTTGTTACTGCGTAACATATGCCATGTCTTGTATCAGTCAATAAGTATATAAGACATCCTATTATCGCTCAGTATAGTATATCGGCAATAATTTCAGATTTTGTATCTGTATTTTTCTTGATATCATTTTCGACCGGAATAGGGTGTTCTTTTTTTACATAGAAGTCACCACTTATCAAGGCCCGGAGATCACTCGAGGATAAAGGTTATAGAGTGTACAGAAGTCAATGGGATAATATTGTAGTAATCGTTAGTAATATAAATTTGGTAAATTGGATTACTTAAGGGGGCGGTTCATCAAGAACTTATTTACGTAAGAATTGAAGACAACCAAGCCGTAGTCAGCTGGGAAGCAGGCAAATGGAAGACAATTCCACAGGTGTGCAGTTCTAAGAAAGAAGCTTTCTTCATGGAATCTACGTTTTGATTTAGGCACAGATAAAGAGTGGGGGAATTATTAACAATGGTTTCAGCTAGAAGGGTGTTTTCGTGAAAGATTGGCGAGGGGGGACCAGAGGTTGGAGCTCAGATATCTTGCCATGGAAATAACGATAAAGCAAAGACAAGCTCGCAACGTCTCTTCTGTGGAAAAGATATTGCAGGGAAGAGAAAAGGGCATCCCCCACTAAGCCACGAAGTCTATTTTGCATTCTGTCAAGGCAGGATAAACTGCTTCTAGCAGCTCCTGCCCAGATGTGGCAACAGTACTCCATTCTTAGACGTACTTGGCTTTTATATAGATAGAGAATTGCATCAGCAGTGAGATATCTACTGGAGCGGTAGAAGGATCGAACCATTTTCCAGCGACCTTGGCAATATATTTGAAGTACGTGTTTTATTTCAGTTCAGAAGTAAAGGTCAAGCTCAGAAGCGTGTCTAAACATGGAGTCTACCCAAGATTAGCGCCATCCATTTCAATTGATGGAAGATGGGGATCAGAGCGTTGATGATGTAAAGATAGAAGCTTGGTTTTAGATGCATTAAAAGTAACAAGCCACCTCTCCACCTTATGTCATAATTTGATGCGATTAAAATACTATCGACCCATAAAAACAGTAATTTATTGTCTGTGTTTTGGGTATACAAACAGAGATCCACTAGGCATTGTTTGAATTGCTGTTCAATCATATAATTCCAGCATCGACCGCTTTGCGTCAGACTGTACTGTGATTTGTTAAGCCTCCACACTCAACTTTTATTTTGCATCAAAAAATCTAGCTTTGTACTGTTCAACACCTGATGCTTTAGTCTTTTTTGTTTGTTTGTTTTTTTTTTTTGTAAAGACCCGTCGAGAAAAAATGACATGTTTATCCTTTGTAATATGCACTACCGAATAAGTATTATTTTCTGTTAAATCATCTATTTCGCTTTCCACTGCTAGGAGAGGCCTGCAATAAGTAATGCCCCTGATCAACTTTCCGTTATCCAATCTAGCTGAAATTTTGCATGTCCAATGATTTATATCTCTATAGGTTATGTGGCAAATTACAGATCTGAACTAATTGTGGTTTCTGTTTTACAGGTGTTTGAACTGAGTCAGGTGGGAAATGGAGCCTGTTGAATGTCAAGCAATGATCCGGTTTTTGTATTTGAAAGGACGCACACCACAGGAGACATTTGATGAAATAAAAGAAACTTATGGTGATAATGCCCCATCATATGACCTTGTAAAACGCTGGCATCGTGAATTAAAACATGGCCGGAAGTCTGTGGAAACAGCTACCAGACCTGATCGCTCCCCCTTCTGCCATTGATGAGGCATCTGTCCGTCAAGTTGACGCTGCCATTTTGGAAGATCGGCGCATTACTATTCGCCAAATAGCCCAAGATGTCAAGATTAGTACAGGGTCTGTGGAAACTATCATTCATGACAATTTGCATATGCATAAGGTGTCTGCTAGATGGATTCCCAGGTTGCTCACACCATTCCAGAAGCGAGGACGCGTCGAGTGCTCGAGAATGAATTTGGAGATGTGCCAAGAAGATGAGTCAAAGTTTTTCAAAAGGCTGATTACACACGATGAAACCTGGGTCCATCACTATGATCCAGAGACCAAAGCCCAGTCAATGCAGTGGAAGCACTTGGACTCACCACCTCCAAAGAAGGCAAGGGTGCAGCCCTCTACTGGCAAGGACATGCTCGCAGTCTTCTGGAACCAGGACGGAGTAGTGATTACAGATTTCCTGGCAAAGGGTAGCACAATTACAGAAGCCTATTATGCTTCACTTTTGAGGAAATTAAAGGAAGCTATCAAAATCAAGAGGCGGGAAAGATCAGCAAAGGTACCCTCCTCCTACAGGACAACGCTCCGGTCCACAACTCGCATGTCACCAGATCAGAAGCACGGGCGTGTGGTTATGAAATCCTCTCCCATCCTCCCTACTCTCCTGACCTTGCAGCCTCTGACTTTTACCTCTTCCCAGCCATGAAGTTGTTTTTGAAAGGAAAGCGTTTTCCAGATGATGCAGCCTTGATTTCTGAAGTCATGTCGTGGTTGGAGGACCAACCTGGGTTGTTCTACAAAAACGGTCCCCAGAGCTGCATCAAATGATGGGAGAAATGCATAACTCTGGGTGATTCCTATGTAGAGAACGATTAATAACTGTGCTAAGTTTCGTTGCTCTACTGCTATGGGAAGTGGTTCAGGGGCATTACTTATTGCACACCCCTCGTATTTTCCATTGTTGACAAAGTTCTGAATTAATTGCTTCGTTAAAGCTTTTTGGCGTATTATCCATGGAAAAGCAATAGTCAACTTGATATTCTTCCAAATTGTCGACCACACACACACACAAAACGGGTCATCCTCTACTTCTTTTGGGGTAACGTTCTGATAAATTTTGGACTTTAACATCAGCATTATCGCTGTTATCATTCTTAATACTCTTGTCTTCATCAGCCGCGACTACATTGTTGTCATTTGTTTTATGAATTTGAGGAAATATTAATTCATCCTCTTCATATGATGGATTTTTGCCATTGAAATTAAACGTGTCTGAATTTTACACTAAGATTCTTTTTATTTTATTTTTCTCTGGAAAAAAATACTAAGTAGGCTGAGCTGTTTTTATCGAACTCAAAAAATATACCTCAACCAGTTTAGATATTTAATTTGTTTTTCTTATCTATAAATGCGAAGTAAGTTGAACCAAATACATATGCATTCTGCTTAAATTTGGCTTTCTACCGCAGAAAGCTTCGTATGGGGTTCTAGATAGTCTTTTTGTTAAAGAACCGGTCATAAGTGCATACGTCCAGAGGTTTTGGGGGAGTTTTGATTCAGTGAGTAACCATCTTGCCATTTCAAAAAGTATCCGCTATGAGCTTTCCGCAGTTCTGTTTTGCTGAGGGGCCGATTTTTTATGTTTGATACTATGGTCAATTAAAAGTTCAAAGTCTTTATTAGTGAATTCTGTGCCATTGATATTCATAAATGACCCCCACCCTGATAAAATTGTTTCTGAAATGGGTATATTTGCCGATGACACCACTCTCTATAACAGGCATGAGAGGAAAACAAATGAACGCATATCTAAAGAAATGGCAGAAACACTAAAGGATGACCTCCAATCTCTAGTGGAATGGGGACAAAAATTGATGGGTACATTCAATGCTGCCAAGACTTAGCTTATTTCTTTTAATAACTACAAGAAACCTTCTCTATCCACCAATAGCAATGGACAAGAACGCATTGCCTGAAAGTACTTCTTTTAAACTCCTCGGCCTAACGTTTACAGGGAACATTAACTGGAATATATAGATTGAGAGCATTGCCAAGGCTGCTGCAAAGAAGGTGGGCTCTCTCTATCGTGCTAGAAAATTACTTACACCTGAAAGTATCCTGTACTTCTATAAGGCCACCATTCGCCCATGCATGGAGTACTGTTGTCACATTTGAGTTGGTGCATCTGCTACTTGTCTCTCTCTCTCTCTCTCTCTCCTGGACAGGGGTCAAAAGAGAGTCGCCAACCTGATAGGTCCTGAACTGTCATATAATCGACGTCCCATCGACGAAATGGTGCATCCTTCTGCCTGTTCTACAAATACTTTAATGGTGAATGCCCCGATAGTAGCCCCTTACTTCAAAGTGGCACTGTGCCTTGTTTGGGGTGAAAATTGAATTTAAAAAATTGTCAGAGCTAATATCCTTTAATGCTGCGTGAGGGGGGGGGGCATGTCAGCTAAGTATTTTTTAGTTACTAGCAAGGCATCAGATTTGTTCTTTAAGAAATAGACCATTATTAAATCGGAATAATCATCTACAAAATTTAATGCATACCTGAAGTTTTGTCGGCCCATAAGTTCCACGGGACCGTTCAAGTCACAATGTACCAGTGATAGGATTTTTGTGGCCTTCTTGTCTAGCATCTTGTTTTGGTACTTTGCCGTTTTACCTTGTGTGTAAACGTCGCAGTTTGTCAAGTTTTTTGAAGTTTTTATTTTCATTCATTCAACCACATTCGGCAACTTTTTGATATATGGAATATTGCAGTTACCAAGAATTTTATATCATTTCTGTAAATCATGGCAGGCGTGTTTTAATAGATCTACGCTTTTTAAATCATGTTGTCTTCCATTTTCTTTAATGTCGAATGCAGTTCCATTCAGGTACACCAGTTTTAATTTATTGTAGCTAAAGTTTATATTTGCACTTTGTTTAGTGGCGGCTTGTTTAAATTTCGGGATTAGAAGACCGTTTTCCAGAATACAGAAACAAAGTTCACTTTTGTTTCTTAGCGAAATTTTAGCATCGCCTCTCTTCAAAACGATATCGTTTACTCGACTGCTGTCGACTAGCTATACAAAGTGACACTGAGGGTTACAGTTGGGATAAAATCCGATTCCTTCATAACTACATGTGCCGTTGCAGACAGTCGACAAGAAAGTTGTCACTGCTTGTTGTAGCGTGAAACGTACATGAAAATAAAAATGTATTTTAATGGAGCCCCCTTTGAAATTTTTGTATCTACATTGGAAACTCTTGTGATTGGGTCGCCCACAATTGTAGCAAATGATTTTCGTACTTTTCTTAGGAGAATATTGATTTTAGAAAAATTGCGTTTTTTATTCGAGGTAAAGGTACAATTTAATTTCGGTGTTTTTAAGTGGGCATTTTTAAATTTCATGATATTTGTAGATTTTTTTTTCTGTGATCATTTTCTCAGTTTCCTCGTAGCTCGTAAGTGCTACTTCGAATTAACTAGTCATGGATTTTTCTTTCTGAGTTATCACGGTGTTAAATAGCTTAAAATCACTCAGCAACCCTCTAAGGACCATGGAGATTAGTAGATTATCGCTAATAACTTCGCCAGAATTTTTAATGAATTAGCTGTTGTTTCGACCCTTATAATATAATAAAATCTGTAATCGTCTCGGCTTCCATACGTTTTAGAGATGTTAAATCAGTATATAAAGAGATAATTTTGTGTTTCCCTTTCGATAAATAATGCTCTCTTAATATGTTCAATGCTTTGCAGCTATCGTCCAAGGGTTCTCGGATTGCCAGAGATAGGCTTCTGTTATCTAAGCACTGTAATAATTCCGTAATGACAGTTGCATTCTTTTCAATAAACTCAGCTCGTTTCTGTTTTCAGGTTTTGCCTGTATTACGTTGTGTAACTTTTGGATTCATAAATATTCTAAAAATTTTACTTGCCACAAATTCGAATTTTGATTCTGATCCATCGAAGCAAAGGGCCCATAACCTCTTGAATTGGAAGTCAAGTTTAATTTCAAAAGAGTTTCCGATGGGTAGCTATTTTATAATAGTTCTCGATATGAAGAATTTTCAGGGGGTCGCTGTTCTGTATAGAATGAACCTCCTAGGACGTCACAGAACTATACCTCAGCCCGATGAAAGCAAGGTAACTAAGACAAAGATGGTCCCAACTGTCGGGAAAATTATTGAGGACGAAAAGTACGAAGTCACGAAAATTTATCGCCATTTTTCTATAATATCCGTCATATCCTGTTGTATTATTAAATTCCCGGGCAACGTGGAGTCACCATAAGAACGGATATTATTATTGTTATAAGAGGTAGATGTTTGGAATGTTAAGTATTCAATAGAGGAAAAGTGTTGTTGAAAATGAGATATGATAGACGTTTGGAATTGGAAAAAAAAATGGAATGTCTGCTAAATATGTATCAGGAATTTTAACTTGATAAAGTTGAATTTAGTTAACAATAAAATAGGAATAGGGTACGTGACAAGTATCACGGGGCTGTCTTTGTACCACGTTAATATAACTAAGTAGTCATATAGACAGAGAAAGTCGGCTACCAGTCGGAGATGAACCATCATAGTTGGGTCATAGCTAGCAACAAGACGGCAGCTTTGGAGGAACGCGATCTTAGCATGATGTAGAACAAGAGAAAATTAAAGCTCCGATGGAAGTTGGGAATAAAATTATATATATATATATATATATATATATATATATACATACATATATATATATATATATATATATATATATATATATATATATATATATATATATATATATATATATACTAGCATTTCAGCCCGGCGTTGCCCGGGTGCTTGGAGGTGTATGCTGAGCAAAACAAAACAAAACAAAAAACGGTCAATTTTTTTAAACTTTGACCCCTATTATGACCCTTTAAAATTCATTGTTTTGGACTCAAATTAAGTTATTAAGTTAGATTCATGTCCAAGGAACCTATATCTAATATTTCACGTGTTTAGACCCAAAATTGTCGGAGGAGTTTGGTAGAGTTCGCAAAGGTCAAATCGTTGAACTTTGACCCCTTAATCGACAAATTTCTGTCCGAAAACCAATCACATCGATTTTCCCAAATCTCAGTAACCGGTATATCAAATTTCGAGTCTGTAGACTAAAAATTGACAGAGTTATTGCGTAGGGAAATGTACACAGACACGTAGACACACACACACATACATACATACACACACCTTCACTTTTATATATATACTAGCATTTCAGCCCGGTGTTTCCCGGGTGTTTGGATGTGTATGCTGAGCAAAAAAAAAAAAAAAAGTGGTCGTAGTAAGGCAGGCTCGAACCCGTACCGCAAAGGAGGAAAAGAACGGGGTAAAGCCTAACGTTTTGTCTGTTACGACCACCGCCAAACCGGAATCGACATTTTTTAAAATTAAGGCTAGACAATATAAAGGAGAGGATAATTTTCAAAAATATCGGCGAAAAAAGTGACCCCCCCTGTAGAAAAGTGCCTAGTTGAAGGGGAAGATATTAATGTTTTTAACTAATTTTTCGATATTTGTTGTATGAAACATCGAAAATTAAAACGATACTGATCTTAGTAAAATCCATAGCCTCTATTGAAAGTTTAAGGCAGACATGCAAACATACATACATACATACATTTATATATTGGTAACTAAAAATTTTCGACCCAAACTGATGAAAAAGCTTGCCCTATCTCTGAATACCCTTTATGTAAAATTTCAAATATTTAGACCAGAAATTGTCTGAGTAATTTGAAAGAGACCGCAGAGGTCAATTTTTTTAAACTTTGACCCTTATTATGACCCCTTAAAATTTATTGTTTTGGGCTCAAATCAAGTTATTAAGTTAGATCCATGTCAAAGGAACCTATATCTAAAATTTCAAGTGCGTAGACCCAAAGTTCAAATCGTTGAACTTTGACCCCTTAATCGCCAAATTTCTGGCCAAAAACCGATCACGTCGAATTTCCCAAATCTCAGTAACCTGTATATCAAATTTTGAGTCTGTAGACTAAAAATTGACAGAGTTATTGCGTAGGGAAATGTACACAGACACACAGACACACAGATAAACAGACACACAGACACTTTCACTTAATTATAACTCGGTATTTGTTTGAACTGTCCCGCGTGCGTTTGTCTCGAGGTAAATAGGAGTTATATGATGTAAAACACCCACAAACGCAACCCCTCGAGCAATATTTAAAGGTACAAAAAATAGTACATATACATAAAAACCGACACATTATACATACTAGACGATACGGCTCGGTAACATGCAAAAAATGTTATATACATACAGTATGCTCAATGCCTACATTCAGTCTCAAAAGACAAATGAAACCCGCTGCAGGTGAAGCTGCATTTGTAATTGTAAGGTAAGGGTTGCGCTATCCCTAACCATACCTCTCCTGAATCGGCACTGTTTAGGTCCAGTGGTAAAGAAAGTTCAGGGCGGCTGGAAACAATGCTGAGATAAGCAGAGAGCACATACAACACCTGGAAGTCCCAAATGGTCACCTATTTAATACTAACCAGATTGATTATTTTCGGTGATCCAGCGGAAACCGGTGTATCAACGTGATTATGTCCTATATACAGTATATTAATAATAACTCCCGCTTCCCTTATTTTGTCCTTTAATTCTCATATTTCATGACCTTCACACATAATCTGAAATGGAACATGTACATCAAAGATTACCAAGATTGCTGGAAAAATGGTTGGATCACTCTACCGCTCCAGAAGATATCTCACTCCTGATGCAATCCTCTATATTTATAAGAGACAGGTACACCGTAAAATGGAGTGCTGTTGCCATATCTGGGCAGGAGATGTTTGGCGCGCCTCATCCAGCCTTGATAGAGTTTAAAACTGGCTTCAAAACCTAGTACGGTTATGCCTTTTTATACTAGTTCATGGAAAGTTGTTAGAAAAAAATCTAGAAGACTTTCAAATTGTCCATCAGCATCGGGCACCCGAGTGGGTTCGTTAACAATCTGAGTTAGGTTATAAGAGAGGGAGAAATGATGACAAAATCTCCCTTCGTCATCTGTTTTGTTTGATTGGATTAGCCATTTAACATTGTGAACATTAAAATCTTCACAGACGTGAATGCTAGCCGAGGGATGAGCTGACAGAGTATAGTCAATTTGCTTATCGATATCCTCAAAGATACCTACCCATCATTGTGGGGAGGATAAAGGGCAAATACAAATGTTGTGCTGTGAGTCTTCTTTGAAGATGTCCCTGCCACAGGGGAAGGATATTATCGTCTTTATCAACCCTTTGTATAGATATCCATATTTTTTATACACTGCATAAGAGTGTCCACAGTTTGTATACCTTGTTTATATCCTGCATATAAGTTCCACAGTTTTTATAGTCTTTATGAGAACTAGCCTCGGTGCCTGGCGTTGCCCGGGTGCTTGGAGGTGTGCGTTGAGCAAAGAAACAAAAAAGTTGTAGTAGGCAGGCAGGCTCGAACCCGTTACACGAAGGCGAAAAAGAAAGTAAAAGAAAACCTGACGTCTTACCCTTAACTTTTTTTGTAGAATACTGCCCGGTGAAGGAATTAATGTTTTGGGGCAATATTTCGATATTTGTCGTCCGAGACGTCGAGCTTCAAAATGATACCGATCTCGTGAAAATCCATCGCCTCTGTCGAAAGTTTTAAGCATACATACATACATACATACATACATACATACATACATACATTTAAACAGAGGTGAGATTTATATTATAGATGTCCACATTTTTTATACTGTATATGAAAGTCTACAGTTTTATTTAGAAACTACATCAGGATGTCCAGTTTTATTTGGACACTGTATAAGAATGTCCACGGTTCTTTTTCTCCATGCCCGACACGGTTCTTTAGCGAGTGACCTTACTTATTCTCTATGTTCATTGTTTTGGTTGGTTAAATAGGTTGCTAGTAATTTTGTTTTTCTTTTGTTTGAATTGCAGACTCATTAATATCTGCTGATGATATCACACTTCGGACACCATGTTGTGTTGTTAAACAAAGAGCGAGACTTTTGCACATGCGTTGGACATATCAAATCAAGATGGCGAATTTTATTTTTGTTTTCTTTCCCGATTTCATTGTACTTATCTGCTGAACGATAATTACGTTGTAAGGAGTGCGGAGGCTCTGTTTAAACTAGGTAGGTATGTAGGATTAAATAGGTAGGGGTAGGTAGCCAGATAGATAGAATCAGAAAGAAATAGGTAGATAAATAGATGACTAATATAAGACAACAAAGTAGAGCTTTTTGAATAGAGCATTACGGACATTGTCAAGGCTGCTGCAAATAAGGTGGGATCCCTTTAAAATGCTAGAAAATTACTCTCACCAGAGAGTGCCGTATATCTTTACAAAGCCACACCTGGACTGTTCATCCGTCTTTTATCTCTCACTCTTAGACATGTCCAATAAAGAGTCTCAAATCGAATAAGTCCCAAACTTTCGGTTAAGCTTCAACCTCTATCCCCTTATCGCAATGTCGCATCTCTGTACCTGCTTTACCATTATTTTAATGAAATGTGCTCTGATGAACGCATAGCACTTGTACCAACTCGACATACATATTCCCAACTAGCCCGATTAGCAGCAAGATCTCACCTCTTCACTGTTGAGGCCCCTAGATGCGGAAAATCATTCTACTCTAATAGTTTCTTCCCTGAGACAGAAAGACTTTGGAAGTCTCTCCCTGTTTTCTGTTTCCCTGACTGTACTGAGTTGCTGAAGTTTCATTCTAATGTGAAAAAAACATCTCGTTTCTCAACTTCCTCACATTCCCTTCTTAAATACGGTCCCAAATAGTAGTTCCTTTAGTTTTATATGGCAATATGCTTTGTTTGCAGTGAAAAGAAAATTAAGTATTTTCTATTATTGGCAACATACGCGGAATTGCATGTAAGATTTACGCAATTAAGACGCTGCTGTATCTGAAAAGCGTAATAAAGGTGTATTTCATGATTTTAGATTAGGTATTTAATTGAGTCTTCAAAAAAAAAATGGTACCATTTACAGAGGTGTTTTAAAACATGTAAAAAACGACAAAACGGAATTAGAATCGCTCCAGCTTAGAGATAAATAACAAATAAAAATAAAAAAAATGAAGTGAGGGCTCGAGGCTATAACCGTTCTAACTCTTATAAATTCAGACTTGTGTCTCCTCCAAACCTAACAGCTTCTGGTGGCGCCGGTTTTACATTTGTTTTGGTTACCCGCGACATTCCCTACCTAATTATTTGCGCGCCCGTTGAAATTTTCCCTCTTCGCTATGATGTGTGTACCTACAAGATATTTAAAACCAAATGGATTTTCATTTAAATAAATAAAACTAATAATGCGCATGCACACACACATACACACACACACACACACACACACACACACACACACATATATATATATATATATATATATATATATATATATATATATATACGCACGTGCGATCATGCACGCACACACACAAATATATATAGTGTAATTTAATATTATAGGAGAAATAATGAGAGTGCTCAATCACTTGTGCAGGAACGTATATTTCCATTATTTTAAATATATTAGTTTGCTCTTCCATTGATATCGTTAATTTCAAAGCCACACACACACACACACACACACACACACACACACACACACACACACACACATATATATATATATATATATATATATATAATTTGAGATTGCTATTTTCCAAAGGTAGGGTAACCAGTGAAATATAACGAGGTTCATACAAGAGTGCTCAATACAGAAGTAGAGCGTCCTAGAGTGGATGAAACACGGAATATTCAGTGTAGCTTAATCGCCATATATATTTTATAACTTACTATATATATATATATATATATATATATATATATATATATAGATATATATATATATATATATATATATATATATATATATCTATATATATACAGTCCTGGTCCAAATCATAAGACCACTTAAGAAAGTAAACGTTTACGCATATTATCGAATTTTTAATCAAACAAATGGTTGAAACCATTGCCAAAAGGGAAAATATGATGGGGAAAAAAATGAAATCTGCTTCATTCGAAACCTTAACTCTGATCTAATAATTATTTTTTAAAAAACAAAAATTTTCACCTGGTCAAAATGATAAGACCACTGATAATTTATCTAACAAGAGGAAATTATAAATTACTAAAAAGGGTCTCAGTATTTAGTATAGCCTCCATTATTACGAATTACTTCAAAAATTGTCTTCAGCATGCTTGCGACTAAGTTTTTTTATCAGTTCGAAGAAATTTTATCCCATGTACTGAAAACTGAATAAGAAAGTTCCTTTATCGAATCATACTGGGTTCTTGAACACTTCTTTTGCCATCCATCTCCAAAGATTTTCAATGGGATTGAGGTCCGGAGTGTAACCAAGTTATGGGGTTGATATGGCGTTTTAGAGAAAAAGCCAAAAGAACAAAAAAAAATAGGACGATCAAATGACTCTTTGGTTAGAACAGACAAAGGAAAAAGTATGTCAAGAGATACTTATTGTTGTAACGGTCAGAGTTTGGAGTGAGCTGGCTGTTTATTTTGAAACACAGAATTCGAGATGAAATGACAGGCGGTTGTTTATTTTAGAAAACAAGGTTTGAAAGCTGATGACAGGCAAGTTTTCTTGTTGTAAACAAATACAAACTCGTGATGTTTAAAGGGCATTGATGGATATGTATATATTCCTCGAACACAGAGAAAAGAACAGAAGGTGAAAGAAGGAGGAGAGAGAAGGAGAAGAGAGGAGGGGAGAAGAGAGAAAAAGAGAGAATTCGATTTTGGCGAATTCAGATGGTGTTAAAGTCGGGCAGAGATGGCTTTTGACTTAAAACACGTATCTCCAATGGCCGAAAAACTTATCTGAACTCGAGTCACAAGCTACCGTTTTAAAATAGCTACAGCCAACTTCCTTCAAACTCTGAAATATTATTAGACCATTATTATTGTGAATAAACCCAGATTAATTGTTTATTCGTGTGTGGAATCGTTTTTATTTTCTTTTTCACCACACTAAAATCCACGGTTCTCTTATCGGCGATGTTCGCCGGTAAGTGAGTACACAACGTCAGGTCCGGAGTATAAATTTAGACGATCAACTGATAATTCTGTCCAGCAAGATTAAAACGGCTAAGAATTATCACCGGCAGTGGTCACTGGAAGGACGAAAATAGTGAGCTGCAAACCGCCAGAGTCGGGTCGTTTTCAGGCTGCCGTAATTGGAGTGGGAGAATTCTGAGGTCGACGATCGTCTCAACCGACCGGCTGAAGGGGGTGACACGGAGAACATGCTGGATGATCTAACAATTCTATATTATTTTAAGAAAAGTATTCTCGTGCTTGTCGAGAAGTGTGTATCGCAGCGTTGTCTTGCTGGAAAATCCAATTTCTTCCACACAGACGTGGACCTTCAGTCCTGATAGAAGCATTTTCATGCATTAAAATGTACTTCAATGATGTTTGTCGGCCTTTCACTACTTGCAATTTTAGGGTCCCAGCTGACGAGAAAGCACCCCAGATCACTAAAGACCCTCATCTACTATGCCGAGTTGAAAAAGTCTCTTTGGGCAAATTTTTATCATGCCAATAGTGTTGAAATCCATCTGGACCATCTAGATTAAACTTTTTCTCATCGGAGAAAATTACATTTTCCCACTTCTCTTCATCCCAAGTCTGGTATTTGGCGGCATATTTAAGTCGGTTAGTTTTGTGCTGTTCAAGAAGACGTGGTTTCTGCAGTCACTTTAAATGATTGAAACCCTTCATTTACAGATGCCTTCTGATGGTTTTAGGACTACATTCTGCTGCTGTTTGGCTTTTCAATCGACTTGAGCTCATACTGGAGTCTTCTTTTAAAACTTCTTCTGATACGGCGATCCAGTGATGGGGTTATTTTTTATTTATTTTTATTTTTTTGGTCAACCTGGACTCTTTTTGTGCGCATATTGATCTGGATTTCTTAAAAAAAATTGTGATGACCGTTTTTCTACGATTCACTTCGTTTGCAATGGATCTATGGGAGAGTCCAACCCTATTAAGCTCAAAGATCCTTCCTCTCTCAAACTCTGATAATGGTTTCACTTTTGCCATTTATAATTTAGTAAGATGTTTTTTTATCCACAAACAAGTTGCTTTTAGTAACATAGAAAGCTTTTCGTATTCAGTTTTTCAAAACTAGCCGATTTTATTAAAGTGGTCTTATCATTTTGACCAGGTGAAAATGTTTGTTTTTTAAAAAATAATTATTAGATCAGGGTTAAGGTTTCGAATGAAGCAGGTTCCATTTTTTTCCATCATATTTTCCCTTTTCGCAATGGTTTTAACCATTTCTTTGATTAAAAATTCGATATTATGCGTAAACGCTTACTTTCTTAAGTGGTCTTATGATTTTGACCAGGACTATATATATATATATATATATATATATATATATATATATATATATATATATATATATATATACTAGCATTTCAGCCCGGCGTTGCCCGGGTGTTTGGAGGTGTATGCTGAGCAAAAAAAAAAAAGAGTAAATTTTTTTTAATTTGACCCCTATTATGACCCCTTAAAATTTATAGTTTCGGGCTCAAATCACTTTATTAAGTTAGATCCAGGTTCAAGGAACCTATATCTAAAATTTCAAGTGTCTAGACCAAAAAATGTCGGAGGAGTTTGGTAGAGTTCTTAAAGGTCAAATCGTTGAAATTTGACCCCTTAACAGCCAAATTTCTGGCTGACACCCGTCACATCGATTTTCCCAAATCTCAGTACCCGGTATTTCAAATTTCGAGTCTATAGACTACAAATTGACAAAGTTATTGCGTAGGGAAATGTACACAGACAGATAGACAGACAGACAGACACGTTCACTTTTATAGATATATAGATTGCATTTATGTAGGCAATACAAACACACACACACACACATATATATATACATATGTGTGTGTGTGTGTGTGTGTGTGTGTGTGTGTGTGTGTGTTTGTATTGCCTACATAAATGCAATTACGTTTCAACATCCATCTCATCGGAGCCAAAATTTGATCCAAAGTTCTATTATTAAGTATATTTTAATATCAAGCCGCAACAAAGTTAGCAATGATCACATTTCGGACACCATGTCGTAATTGTAAACAAAGAACGAAACCTTGGCGCGTGCGTTGGACATAGAACTCAAGATGGCGAATTTTGTTTTAGTTTTGTTTTGTTTTTTCTAATTTCGTCGCAGTTACATGCTGAACGGTAATCACGTTTTAAGGAAATATTTAATTACAACAATCACGCATACAATATCGTTTTAAAAACAGTGCTTGTTTATTTGTGTACTACCTAAGTCTTCGCATTTGACTTAGCTATTCATCTATTCGAACGATTGATTTGTAAGGGTGAAATATGTTCAAATCCACTCCAAAATATTCGACTTGTCAAATGTACTGCCTGTGGGAAACTCTACCTGTCATTTGCTGGTCCAAAAAGATATCTGCGCAAACACGCACAAGCTTAGGCACCCGAAAGTCCCGCCCGGCCCCTGCGGGGGCTGGGCATGAATTTCAAAGACCATATGTGGGGGTGACCCCACATATAAAACCATTGCTCTTGAGCAATCAGTTATTGGTCACTGTAGGGGAAACCCTTCATACCAATTTTAACTATCCAGCTCCCCTACTCCCCGGGGAGTTAGTCCCCATTTCTTTTTCACTCTACACATTAAAAAACGGCCTTGTGCCTAATTTGCTCTGTGGGGAAGAAAATAAATCCAACAAGCTTATGAATCCGAAAATAACGATTCGGCAATGTCCAATCTTTGGTACAACCTGTCGTAGTCTTGCAGGATTGAAAAGTCATCTTCGAGTGCACAAAACCGAAAAAAAATTCTGAATGCTAGTCACACTCGAAACTGTGTGCGTGTGTGTGTGTGTCTGTGTGTGTGTGTGTGTGTAGAGAGAGAGAGACAGAAAGAGACAAACTGTACTGACATGCAGAAGTTCAAACATAATGTGAAAAGACATTTCGCTGTCCAACCCCCCTACATAGTATCCCGGCAAATCTGGTTCCAAATAGTAGCCTCTTACGACTTTGTGTCACTGTGCCTTGTTTGGGGTGAATAAACAGTATAAATAAAGTGAACACAGTTTCAGTAATAGTTTCGAGCGTAATTTTGTGAAGACGCACAGCAGGTAACAATATTTTGGTAAATATATATATATATATATATATATATATATATATATATATATATATATATATTACACAGTGATCACCACTTATCAAGGCCTGGAAGCCACTCAGGGATAAGGGTTAGTGCAAGTACATTACGTTAGTGTGGAAATTTGATGAACTGTTTACTTAAGGGGGCGGTTCATTAGGAATTTCTTAACATTGGACTTGAAGACATCCAAGTTGTAGTCAGGTGGGAAGCAGGCAGACGGAACAGAGTTCCACGGGCGTGCAGTTCTAAGAAAGAAGCTTTGTTCATGGAATCCGCGTTTTGATTTAGGCACGGATATAGAGTGGGGGAAATTTTTCACAGTGGATTCAGCTAGACGGGTGTTTTTCGTGAAAGATTGGCGAGGGGGGACCAGAGATTGGAGTTCAGACGAGCACCTGCCATGGAAATAACGATAAAACAAGGATATATATATAATATATGTAATAAATAAATATATGTATAAATATATATATATGTATGTATGTATGTATAGGCAGTAGATAACAATATTTTGGTAAATAAACGACAGATTTTAAAACTAGATGCGAAACTAATCTTAAAGTATTAATATTCCCGGACAACGACAAACCGGGGAAGCTAGTACATATGTGTATATAAAGTGCATACAAACGAATACAGTTAAATTCTACTTTATTTAATTAAACGTTGGGATCTCCACAGGTCCTGCTGTTTCAAATATCTTTGGAATTTTTTTAAAATTATTATTTTGTTTTTCTACTTGTGCGGACAGGTCTACCTACTGAAGTGTATGGAATATGGCAATCGTATCCTTGGCCTTTTGGTATAGCATACTGTCTTTTCAAATCGATGGTTTTCGAAATGACGTCATACGCATCGGTACTGACAATAACCGCATTCACAGTTGAACGCTACGTGGCAATTTGCCACCCGTTGTGGGCCCACACCGTCTCAACAATGAGCCGAACATTAAAAATAATCTGTGCCACCTGGTTGATATCATTGCTAATCGCCCTGCCATACCCTCTGCACACGCGGCTTATTTACTTGGTCGACCATCCGCTCACCGGTGAGCCTCTGCCAGATTCGCTCTTCTGTACGATACCGAAGTCGTTCATCAATCAGATGATAGTCATGTTCCAGTTGTCTACCTTTCTCTTCTTCATAACGCCGCTATTAGTTCTTACCATTCTCTACACGCTGATATTCTTCACTGTGAGGGGCAAGACCATCCAGCGATTCTCACGAGGTGATGCCACAAATAATAAAAGATCCGTCCTGAGGATACTTGGTAAGTTTCGCAGAACTTTTCAATCGTTATTAAAACGATCTTTTTTTTTTACAATTTGGTGCACGACTTATTTTATTAATTTACTATCTAACAATAATATCTATCTAATATATCAACTAAAACTCTGCTTGTCTGCTGGTTTGCACGTTGAATGTTTTTGACTGTGGAAGTGAGCGCAAATCATTTGAGAAATAATGTGAGGAAGGTAGGAAAGTATATATATATATATATATATATATATATATATATATATATATATATATATATATATATATATATATACGTTTTATTTTTATTACCGTATCTTTCTGTTAAGTTACATTATTGTTTCAGCTACCCGGCCGTTTTTTTTTTTACCGTCGGTAGCTTCCTCAGACTTTTTTCTGTAAAAGTCTGAGGAAGCTACCGACAGTAAAAAAAACGCATATTTGCTCTACAACAGTATTGAGCACTTTCTTCAGTTTTTATTAATTACCATTTCCACTATCTATATATATATAAAAATGTAAATGTTGGTTTGTTCTAAACGAATAAAACCATATTTCTACGTTACCAATTTATTTGAAATTTTCAGACAACCCATTTTTAGAGTCGAGGTATGTTTTTATTTTCTTAAATTAAATTTACCTCGCGAATTATTAAAATCAAAATATTAAATAAAATAAATATATTTTTTAACCGTTACTGCGAATCTGTTCTGTTGATAAAACTGAACTTCCGGTTCGATTATTTTCACAGCCACGAATTGACGAAAGATTTCATTTTCTGTTTAGTAAGTAAAAAAAAACAAAAAAAAACATAATTCATTGGTTTATCTTCCATATTTTTTAATTTACACATTTTTTTCTTTATTATATGAGGCCAAAAAATAGTTTGTCGCCTGCTTTTTGAGTTTTTTTGGAATAAAAAAAAACACGATTTAAAAAAATAGCGCGGATCACTCTCTGCATTAGCACCTAAAAAATGTTACTAAACATTTATTAATAATTTCTCACTTTTACAAACATTTGATTTTAAATTTCTTTTTAAATGACGACTTTTATCGACTTTTTTTTTTAAATATCCCCCCAAATGGTGTTTATTAGCCCCCCGCCCTCCAAAAGTGATGTTTATTCCGGAAGCTGTTCTTAAGATTTGGGGGGGGGGGAGTTCAAGGTGAACCTAAGCTAAAAAAAAAAAAGGTTTTTATGCGCACATAAGCAACAATTTTTTTTATTAACTTTTTTTTTTTTACTTTTTTATTTAAAAATTAGTAAATTTCAATTGTAGCGTCTACCCCGGAACTAATTTTGACAGTGACATTGAACATTCACCGTTTCCGGAGAGCTCCAAGAAAAAGACAAAAAAAAATTCGAGGAGACTATTCACGCCGCTCCTTACCCGAACGAATTTTCTAAAGAAAATTAATTTATCGTTTCATCCCAACTTATCGCCAAAAACATTTGACCAGTCGGGAAGGATTTCTTCTTCTTTATTTTCGGACTAAAAATAACACGAGTGTGATACACCAGGGCAAATAAATTCACACCTATTATAACAAGCTAAGTCTTATTATTTGTTTTTAATTATATTTTCGGGTTTGTATTACTGTACACATAGATTCGAAAAAGTTGTCAAAAAACAAATATATAACAAATAAATGTTATCAAAGGCCAGATAAGTTACTTTTCTACCTAACTGGATATATTTTTTGTGTTTTTATTCAATGTAACATATTTATTCAGCTCGAAAAACATACAGTGTTTACCGATGTATTTGAAAATTCAAGATGGCGTCTCACACCCTCTTTAACACAGTAAGTATGGAAAAGGGTGTTATAAATAAAAAACTATACAAAATACTATTAAAAACCCGCCGAATATATGTCAACCTATGTCACGGTAACATATATTGAGCGAGTTTTTAACAGTATTTTATCCGTTTTTTTATTTATAACATCCTTTCCCACACTTACCGTGTTAAAGAGAGAATATGACGCTATCTTGAATTTTCGAATACATCGGCAAACACTGTATATTTTTCGAGCTGAATAAATATGTTACATTGAATAAAAACACAAAAAATATATCCAGTTAGGTAGAAAAGTAACTTATCTTGCCTTTGATAACATTTATTTGTTATATATTTTTTTGACAACTTTTTCGAATCTATGTGTACAGTAATACAAACCCCTCGCTTCACAATGAATACAATAATAAATCATTTATCATTAATATGTGTTTTTGGTTTTGTGTTGAATGAAACTTTTTTTTTTTCATTACAACAATAATGAACCAATTTAAATCTTCCGGCATGCGTTTAAGGGTTACGAAATTATCAATAAATCGTTTACTTACTAAGCCAACGTCAGTAAATAAAAAAAATGTTACGTGCGCATGCATTAGCCTTGACTGGGAGGGGGCTAAGGGAGCGACCATTAAATAATTATGCTGGTCGCCATGGAACTCAACGCCCAAGGAGTACCTAAAGTGGCACTTATGCACTTATGTATCGTGCTATTTTTTAAAATAGTATTTTCATGTTAAATTGAAATTTTACAATATGTTTTTCTGGGTTTGTATTACTGTACACATAGATTCGAAAAAGTTGTCAAAAACAAATATATAACAAATAAATGTTATCAAAGGCAAGATAAGTTACTTTTCTGCCAAACTGGATATATGTTTTGCGTTTTTATTCAATGTAACATATTTATTGAGCTCGAAAAACATAGTGTTTACCGATGTATTCAAAAATTCAAGATGGCGTCTCACACCCTCTTTAACACCGTAAGTTTGGGAAAAGGTGTTATAAATAAAAGACTATACAAAATACTATTAAAACCCCGCCGAATATATGTCAACATATGTCACGGTAACATATATTGAGCGAGTTTTTAACAGTATTTTATCTGGTTTTTTATTTATAACACCTTTTCCCAAACTTACCGTGTTAAAGAGAGAATCAGACGCCATCTTTAATGTTCCAATACATCGGTAAACACTGTATGGTTTTCGAGCTGAATAAATAGGTTACATTGAATAAAAACACAAAACATATATCCAGTTTGGCAGAAAAGTAACTTATCTTGCCTTTGATAACATTTATTTGTTATATATTTGTTTTTGACAACTTTTTCGAATCTATGTGTACAGTAATACAAACCCGTTTTTCTTTTATTAATTTGTTAAATGAAAGTACAGATAACCCGGTCGGTTTCTAATGTGATGAAAATCTAGCCCCCCCCCCCCAAAAAAAAAGGGGTACTCTGGATAATAACAAAACATTAAAATTGCCTCAGTCTCGAAAGATTTCTTCTCTACTGAACGAGGAAACAAACGGTGAAGTGTAGTTCACCTTCTGTTTCTCTCCCCCTCTCTTTTCCTCTCTTAATATCTCTCTCTATCCATCTCTCCCTTTCCCTCTCTCAATCTATATTTCTCTCTATATCACTCTCTCCATCTCTCTTTGAGCCCCTTTCTCTAACTCCCTCTATCTCTCTCCTTTCCTCTGTCTCATCCCTCTCTGTTTCTAACTTTCCCCCTCTCTCTGTTTATCTATCAATCCCTTTATCTCTCTATCTCCTTCTCTTTCTCTATTTTCCTCTCACTTTCTCTTTTCTATCTATATATCTTCCTCTCTATCTGTCCATCTCTAATCCCTCATCCTATTTTAGTCTCCTAAATTAATTACAGTGAATAAGGCATTGTCAAAACATGGATAAATCCTATTTTAGTCACCTAATTTACTGACTGTGAGAATAGAAGTTATTTGGAAATTACTGCTACCTTGAACAGCACCAGAAGTAACTTGTAAAACCTTTCTAATTAAATTGATTTTGGCAGCCATTTGGTAACAAAATGGCATAGTCTTAGCCCTTGCTGCATGAGGAATACCTGCGACCTTGCTTGCCAAGTAGAAGAATTATTTATTCTACTTTAAAACATTCAATTTTTCAAAAATCTCATCTTCGACATCTCAAAAACATCCAATATGGGGAAAAATATTGCAGAAATGCAAACTTATTGTTTATGATGAATGCACAATGGTACGCAAAAAATCACTTGAGGCTCTTGGTCGATCCTTGCAAGATTTGCGTGGCAATGTCAGACCATTTGGGAATGCAGTAATATTGCTTGCAGGAGATTTCAGACAAATGTTACCTGTTATTCTTCAATCAACACCAGCAGATGAAATAAATGCTTGCCTCAAATACTCTACTTTTTTGTTCCATATGAAGCTATTAAACTTAACTCAAAACATGCATGTCCAGTTGCCGACTGTTCGATCCGCACAAAAACTTTTGCATCACTTGTGGAAAATTGGGTACGAAAAAGTGCCAGCTGATCAGAGTTAAGGGCAAAATTCTTTGACTTTTAACTTCTGTAATTTCTGTAATTTTATTTCATCAAAAGAATAGTTAGTTTAAAATGTTTTTGCAGATATTCAAATTATAAGAATTCCATTTGACTGAGTGAATGAGCTATTCTTACAGGTCAATACAAAGATGCCCATGAACTTAACGCTATTATTCAATGTAAAATTCCAAGTGAGGTAGTCAAATACAAATCCATCGACACTGTTGTGAAAGCAGATAAAGTGGTTAATTATCAAACAGCTATATTTGCCAGGGATGCCACCGCATGTATTGCAACTGAAATTTGGTGTACTAATTATCATGTTGTGAAATATAAACCAACCCAAGCTTTGCAATGGCACATAGCTTGCAGTAAAAAAAAAATTAACAAACAATATCATAGAAACAACAATCTTAACAGGACCTTTCACAGATGAATATATCTTCATTCCATGCATTCCTATGATTCCGCCGGATACATCATTACACTTTAGGAAATTGAACTTTCCAATTTTATTGTCATTTGCAATAACCATCAACAAAGCACAGGGAACAATCTTTACAATTGTGGGCCTTACAGTTACACACTGACTGTTTTTTCACATGGACAATATATATTACGTATTCAAGAGTCACCACACCGGTAAATCTCTATATCAGCTAAGAAAATGGAACAACAAAAACGGTGTACCCATGCAAAATGGAAAATTAAACCTATAAGAAACTTGCTTTTTCTCATGTTGGAACTTTTTCCATTGCGCAATTTGAGCCACAGCAACGCGTGGCAGGGTACAGCTAGTATATATATATATATATATATATATATATATATATATATATATATATATATATATATAATTAGGTTTTCGGGGGGGGGGGAGAAATCCAGCAGAGTGCTCAATTATAAGGAAAATCGAAAAATGAGAGCGTATTTATATTTTTATATTTTGTGTACAGAAAGTTGTTAGATAAGACAAGTCATTGGTACCGTCGGTTTCAAGCCCGATAATTATGATTGTTTTAGATGCCCATATCAAGCTCTCTTCAGCCAATACTCATCTCTCTCTCTCTCTCTCTCTCTATATATATATATATATATATATATATAAATATATTGCTCTGTTTCATGCATTGAGCACTCTTTGGAATGACATATTGTGTTGTTGTTATGAGTTACCGAAAAATTCTACGAACAGTATAATAATATATATATATAATATATATATGTGTGTGTGTGTGTGTGTGTGTGTGTGTGTGTGTGTGTGTGTGTGTGTGTGTGTGTGTGTGTTTCAGTGGAGTCCCATTTCACGGACAACACTTCATCAGACCAAAAAAGAATTGATATTGAAACGGTTGTCAAGATTACATTGGTTTTTATAAGATATTTGAGTGCATCCTACATACCGTGAAAAATTGGAGTGTATACTTTTTGAATGTGAGTAGTAGTGTTTTTTTTAGGTGTGGTGATAGGTAGGGAGATGCTGTTTCCTGTGTTTCAGCTATCATTAGTAGGGGGGGTGTTAGGTGATTCTTTTAGCTTGGCAGTTTTTTACTGCCCTCGATTTAAACTTTCTCAGGACTCTTTAATAATCACGCGAGTTTCATTGGATTTATATCTACGAAATCGATACAACCGGTATGCATGCATGCATATATATATATATATATATATATATATATATATATATATATATATATATATATATATATATATATATATATATATATATATATACCACTTCCTGCTGAAAAGTGTGCAAATGAGACCACTGAATGGTTCAAAACGGCAATTGAAGCACATTTTTCATAATGAGTCCAGTTTAAACAGACAGAAGTATATAGAAGCCAAAAGTAACTGTAAGAAAGAAATAGAGACAGCTAAGAGAAAATTTACTGAAACCACCAAAAAACGCATCGAAGCACAGAAATTAGGAACTCGTGACTTCTGGAAAATCTACAACAGTTTAGTAAATAATGGGCAATCAACAATTTCCCACTATCCAACAGTCATGAGGTTGTTTGCTCAGCAACTGAGAAGGCTTACATACTTGCCAGTCGGTTTGCCTCCAGCTCCACACTGGACCCAGCTAACCACTCCATCCCAGAATTTCATTTGCGGACAGACGCCACACTAGATGATCTGAAAATCACCCTTTCTCAGGTGCATACTATCATAAAAAATCTAGACACTTCAAAAGCATGTGGACCTGATCTCATTCCGGCTGTGCTATTAAAAATGTGCTCCAGTTCTCTCCAAACTTTACAACAAATAGCTTAATGAATCTTGCTTTTCTGCCTGCTGGAAAACTGCTACTGTGGTACCAGTTTTCAAGAATTTTGGCGAAAGAACTCACCCACTAAATTATCGCCCCATTAGCCTCCTCCCACCTTTCGCCAAAATATTTCAGTCCATAATTAATCAAGCTCTAGTCCATCACCTTACAGATGCTAAACTTCTGACCGACCAACAATATGGATTTAGGCAAGCCCGTTCCACAGCAGACATCCTAACTGTGATCTCTGAACGTATATACCAGTCACTGGACAAAGCATGTGAGGGTAGAGAGGTAGCTCTAGATATATCTAAGGCTTTTGACAGGGTATAGCATGAAG
The DNA here is from genome assembly GCF_053919585.1 of Euprymna scolopes. Taxonomy (NCBI): domain Eukaryota; kingdom Metazoa; phylum Mollusca; class Cephalopoda; order Sepiida; family Sepiolidae; genus Euprymna; species Euprymna scolopes. Next base: position 20,314,316 of record NC_136491.1, read on the forward strand.
ATCTTCTTGGAAAAATCAGATCATACGGTATCACTGGAAGAATACTTAACATAATTAGATCCTTGAAAAATGCAGGTTGTCCTCGACGGTCGTATATCTAAACAATATAGGATAAATACGGGAGTGCCTCAAGGGTCTATCCTTGGATCTCTGTTATTCCTAATATTCATAAATGACTTCCCTGACAAAATTGTCTGTGACATGGGTATATATGCTGATGACACCACGTTCTATAAGAGACACGACAGAAAAACAAATGAACACATATCTAAAGAAATGGCAGAAACACTAGAGGATGACCTCCAATTCATAGTGGAATGGGGACAAAAATGGATGTTCACATTCAATGCTGCCAAGACTAAACTTGTTTCCTTCGATAATTACAAGAAACCTTTTCTACCACCAATAGCAATGGCCAAAGACTCTTTATCTGAAGGTACATCTTTTAAACTCCTTGGCCTAACGTTCACAGAAAACATGAGTTGGAACAATTACATTGAGAGCATTGCTAGGACTGCTGCGAAAAAGGTAGGTTCTCTCTACCGTGTTAGAAAGCTACTAAAGCCCGAAAGTATCCTGTACCTCTATAAAGCCACCATTTGCCCATGTATGGAGTATTGTTGTCATATTTGGGTTGGTGCATCTGCTACTAGTCTCTCGCTCCGAGACAAGGTTCAAAAGAGAGTCGCTAACCTGATAGGTCCTGAACTGTCATTTAAACGTTAGCCTCTGTCCCATCGACGTAATGTAACATCCCTCTGCCTGTTCTACAAGTACCTTAACGGTGAATGCTCAGACGAACTCCAAGCACTTGTACCCCCCCTCGCGTAAATACCCCCGACAAACCCGACAAGCAGCTAAATCCCATCCCTTTACAGTAGAGATCCCTAGATGTAAGAGAGCCTTCTACTCCAATAGTTTCTTCCCCAGAACCGCTAGACTTTGGAACTCCCTTTCGGGTTCCTGCTTCCCCAACTGTATTGAAATGCAGAAGTTCAAGTGTAACGTGAACCGCATCTTTCTGCCAACTCCCGACATAGTACCCCTGTAGATTATGTCATTGATAGTAGCCCCCTACATCAAAGTGGCAATATAGTGTTAGGACGATCAATCGGAATCGGAATCTGGAATCGAAAAAAAAAACCCGGGTCTTTTTAGGGTATAGAAATCGGAAAAATGCACCTATTTTTCGATGCGAAAACGATTCCTTTAATTATCTTTTCTTTATTTGATTTTGTTTAAAATAAAATCTTTCACTAGCATTAATAATAAAAATAATAGATATATGTTGATTTTAAACCATCAGTGAAGCTAAAATCAAGAGATTTCACCCACACAAGTGTGATTTTACGTTTGAGAAAATATTCGCACATTTAACATGTGTTTTTACAGTAATCGGGGGGAAAATAACAACTGTATAGTTAAATATGTAGAGATTTTTAAAGAATCGGAATCAGTAATTGTATCAAAATCGGGAATTTAGTACGGAATCGGTAATTGCATCGGAATCGGGAAAAATACATGAATCACTGAATGACTACCACACATATATACATATATATATATATATATATATATATATATATATATATATATATATATTAGTATACTTGGGCAGCATTGTTTCCTTTATGCACGTTTCATTGAAGAGCAGAGACAACTCTTGCTTTTTCTCAGAATATCCATTTTTTTTTCTTTTTGAGGGACTAGTTTCCGAACATTCGCTAACGTTTTTGACCTCCATTGGTCGTCCTCATGCGAGTGATAAAAAATAATTTTTTAAAAAAATAAAAAATGAAATAGTGAGTTGAATGGAAAGACGATTAAAATCGTTTACAATACTTAAAATACCTAAAAGCATTTAAGCGTACCATCCGTTTCATATTGAGCCTTGTTAATGGTTGTCTTTTTTAATACGGATTAACAAGGCTTCAATAATCGGGAGGCGTACATCACAGTGTGAGACAGTTAAAATGGCACTTTTTTTTTTTTATTAGTGTGTCTCTAAATTCAGTTTTGGGGGTGGCGTGTGCTGGGAGATGCTGATAAATAAAGCTATACCGGGGAAAGGTGACATGTTAATCGGCGAGAGATGCTGGTTCGAGTCATGCCAATGTACGTGTTATTTTGGGAGACACATTTTCCTATGGGTCATTTTAAGACGTACACAGCATTTTCAGTTTTGAGCACACTGTCGTCAGATGTAGGGTAATTGTTTATTAATAATTGGCTTGTTTTTAATTTTTTGTAATAAATAATAAATCTTATTTTAGATATTGTTTTAGAAATCATATATATATATATATATATATATATATATATATATATATACATATATATATATATATATATATATATATATATATATATATATATATATATATATATATGGGGTTTCAAAGTTAAATTTTGAACTCCTATTCTACCAGCAAAGATACCCTCATTTCACCTTAATCTTTGACAATGACTTGAAAAATAGTGTGCACCATCCAATGATCGGAGACGATCATCATGGCAGTTTTGGTCATGTGTGGGCTGTAAGAGATTTGTATACACGCGCGCACGCGCGAACGCTACAATTTATATATATAAATTAATTGTCAAAGAGGAGGAGGGATCTTCTTGCATTGAGAATATTTTCTATTTCTAGATCGCTGAGTTCAATTAAAGATTTAGTGAAAATGGATGTTTTGTTGAAAATTCTCCTGTTGATTGAAGTATTGTAGTCTCTGATAATGAACAGTGAAAACCGGCTTCCTATTATAAATGACTTTATAAAAACCTGCTCCAAAGTAGGGAGTGTATATAAACAGGGTGTATTAAACAAATGTATATAAACGTCTATGTGCTTTTCCCATTCGTCCTTTTCACAGCCATTATTGTCCTCATATGCAAATTAATACCATATGTATATTATAGTATATGTATATTAATAAACCGTTTATAAACGAAAGTTTTTTCCTCTTTCCTTTTTTGATTCCGTCACCCGACAGGATAGACAGAGGCATCGTCACTTGTGTAAGTCACGTTTTGCATTATTTCTCTCCCCACCACCGCCGCCCTGATATCATCATCACAAATAGTACAGTTGGGTGCGGGCCTCTTAATGCGGGTGCTCCTAAGTAGTTGCGGGTCTAGTAATTTCTTCCAAGACTATTTTCGGGTGGTCTATCATCATCATTATCGTCGTCATCATCAGGGGTGTCTGAGCTAGTGATGGAAGCATCGTCTATCGATACCGACCTTGGTCTGTTCAGTGGTTCACTTTCTTCTGACAGGCCGTTGAATGGTATACGAGTTCCTGGACAAAGGCGAAAATTCTTTATATGATAAGAGATTTCATCAACCATGACCGAGTGTGGTCTTGATTCCAATCACCCGGCCTATCCTGGACTTGCTCGTACACTTGCTGTGAGGGATTCTACCCCAAACAACCTCTCCCATTTGGTATTGCTTCTGGGAATCTTGCGGGTCAGGGTTAGTCATGGACTTAACAACTTGTATGCGGACGTCATAGGTGTATATGGCGTTGGACGGTGCCGTAGAGATTAAGACACTGTGTTTTGATGTAACATTTTACCAGTAAACCGCTTCTTGTATGGAACATTGTTTCCAAGCCTCAATGATTTTCATACTTCTGTGACTTCTCTCGACAACACAATTTCCTGGTTCGTAGGCACACCGTAATCAGAGACGTACACTTCAGTTTTGTAGAAGCTGTCGAATGTAATGGTTGGTAAATGCGGTGCCATTGTGCGTTAAAATTTCCATTGGTGGATTTTGCTCGTAAAATATGGATTCCAATTGGCGTACAATGCTTGATGAATCTTGTTGACGTAGAGGCCTCCATATAACACAATTAAATTACAATTAATGGGAGTAAGATAATGGCCACTGCCATAATGAGTAATGTTCATACCCAACCTGTTCCAATTGTCCTCCCACATCAAGCCTCCATTTGCACAAGTGTACAGGCGCAGGATCGATATACTGACACGCCTCACATGTTTTACCTATTATTTGCACATCTTTCCAGACAGTTGGGTCAAAAGACTTTTGTTTGGCAAAGTATAATGTGGGTTTTATGCCGGGGTGTCCACTCCGATGATGGATGTGTGCGATTTGCTTAATGTTCAACCGATGTGCAGTGAAATCGCAGATACGTTAGATGGGCTGAATTTCAGTTTTTACTTTTTAATTTTAATTTTATTTTGTTTTCATTGTATATATATATATATATATATATATATATATATATATATATATATAGAGAGAGAGAGAGAGAGAGAGAGAGATAGATAGATAGATAGATAGATAGATAGATAGATAGATAGATAGATAGATAGATAGATAAAATAATATTTTTTATTATTTTTAAAAATTCTTAATATGAGGATGTTGGGGGTTGGCCAACAATAACAACTGTACGATAGCCTCCTCTCATACAACAAATATGAGAGGAGGCTGCGTTAACCGGTCAACGGCGGTTAACGGGTCCTGCTTGTTATAAATAAATGCTTGGTTAAAATAACAGCTTATTCTTTCAATTGCATTTTTCTCATCAATAATACTTCTTGTTATATTAAAAAAAACATCTGCATTTCTTAAAAGTGTAAGAAAAATAAACATTGTGTTGTGTACGTTTTCCAAATTTTTGTTTCAAATGACATTCTATATCGATTTGTAATTATTATTCGTAATTTTACATTGCAGTTTAATAAACAGTAACAAACTAAAAATTTGATTAGCATCGGCTTTTTAGGGCGACATAATTCTGTATATCTATTTTTTATAGTTTTAAATTTTAATCCATTGTCCTGCTATTATTTTTCTAATATTAAAGTTAGTTAAACAAAATAATGAATATTAACTTAAATCTTTATGAATATTTAAAAAAAAATTCTTACATTTAAAAAATTGAACTCGAATAATCGTAACGTCCAAAAGGTGTGTTTGAATGCTTGTCAGTGCTGGGATTATTCAGTTGTTGGAAATAAATAAATAAATAATTCAAAAGGTTCAATAATTTTCAATAAATATTTATTTACCTGACTGTAAATGGTATATTTCCTCAAATATTTTGGGGCACCTCATTTTCAAGAACTGTACATCAACTCTCTATAGAGTTCATGTACAGAGAGTACAGTCAAACAAATAAATAGTTATTATTTTTGATCGGAATTCACTGAGATGATTATTATTTATTAATTTATTTTATTGCGGACTATTATCCTCATCTTTTAGATGCTGTCCCACGATGTTTCCTATCCCATTGCGGTTACCACCTAACGAAGGACAGAGAAATAGTTGGCCGAAACATCGTGGGACAACATCTAAAATATAAGGGTAATAGTCCGCAAAAAATAAATTAATTAATTAATTATTAAATATTTATTGAAAATTATGGAACCCTTTGAATTATTTATCATTATTTATTTATGCTTCCAATACATGAATAATTCCTGCATTGACAAGCCTTCAACACACACATTTTATCCGATAAACAATGCTTCAAGCGAACTACGACATATTCTTAATCTTAACGTCTTTTAAAATGTACACAACACCGAAAATTATCATAATTTCTTAATAATATATTGCATTGAATATTTATTTGATCGGTCCATGTAAAGCAACGGAAAAGAAGTCAATCACATCATGATGTTAAAGGTTTATGTATTTGAGTCTTTTGAATCTTTACCAAATTAATCTAAAAATTAAAACAAAAACAATTCAGTTGGAATAATAGTATACTAGCAGGCCGCCTAGCGTTCCCCGGTCGTAAAATACGAATAAATATCATACTTTAATTAATGCAGAATTCTTATTTATTCTAAGCAGAAACATCGTAGGTATTAAACGTAACGTTAAATTCCTTAAAAAAATGAAGTAAAAATCGGGGAAAAAACCGAGACATGTGCATGCGAGTATTCTGTTTGTTTTTTCTAAACAGATAACTTCTTGTAAGTAAAAAAATATTCGAGCTGAAATCGAAACCAATGTCTAAAGCCAGTTAATCACGTACGATAACCATTAAGCCAGCATGATACGCCTTAAACGTATTTTAAAACCTACTTACTCTTAACATCATGAATCTATGATGTGAAATTTTCACGCATGCGCATTCGTGAAATAGTTAGCAAACAGATAAAAATCCGATTACCCCCCCCCCCACGTACCAATTTTTCATTGTTTACCCCTTAGCAACCCTTTTATTCCGGATTAAAACAAATAAAAAGTTGTCTACATGTCTGAATACCTTATATCCCAAGTTTCGATTCTGTAGATTAAAATTTTGTTGAGTATATAGGTTGAGAATTGTCCTCACACACATTCTCACTTATATAGATTAGTATAAATTCACGCGTGTAATAACTTTGGTTCATATTTCTTTTCTTTTTTTTCTTTTCGGTAAGTATTAAAAATTAAATATATTTTAAACGAGTAGAAGATCACCTTTTAAAAGAAACGCAGCAATTAGTCAAATGTATGTACATTGGCGAATGAAAACGATTGAAATATAAGTTTACCGATGCATCAGCAAAAATACGATTCTTACAAATTTGTTCTCGAATGTCATGAACGGAGAAAACAAGACTTTCGACTGTGGGAGGTACAGCTTCTTCTTTTTCATTTTTTAATATAACTAAGATAAATTTAAAAAAATACCAATGTGATCGATAAAATCGATTGGAAATAAAATGCCTTTAAAATCATAGTCGAAACAATTAGACATCGATGTTGTAGCAACTATATATAAGTGTAGCTTGGAGACCATATGAAAGAGAGAGAGAGAGAGAGAGAGAGAGAGAGAGAGAAAGAGAGAGAGACGGATGGTGACATCAATATTGATGAACGGAAGATACATTTATACAGATATTACAGAGGGGGAGAGAAGAGAGAAGACATTTATACCTTTTACAGTTCTGTGTATGTTCCTTCTTTTAATATATATTAGAATGGAGAGATATTGATCAGTTCTTTAACACTGAAGAGGGCAGTCATTACTTAGATGGAGAAAGGGACACATTTCTTAGATGGAGAGGAGGACACATTACTTAGATGAGTTATACACAAAGTTCATTATCAAGATGAGTGAGAACAATGTTCATATAAATGATTCTCACATTACCTTCAATTTAGTAGAAAGACGACACGAAGACGGCAGTTACAAAAATATGAGATGTTCTTTTATTCCATTTGATCGGTCAAAATGATGATCACATCCAGGAATTCAAAGTTGTTTCTACATGTTTAATGTTCTAACCCTTCGCTTCTAAAGGGGGACCCTCCTCTGATTTGATCCGGACTCGACTCTGGACCCCGTCTCTCTCTGTCGAACTCATATTCGACTCTAGCTCCTATATTGAGAATTCATTTCTGCCATGGCGTCATACGTGTGTGTCCAAAAATGTGATCGGCCCACCTGACCTGAACATGCACGGTTCGCACATGTTCCCAAACCATTTCTGCAGACAAAGAATTCTTACTAACCTATTTTCGATCTTACTTATTTTTCAATATGTTTTTAATTTGCTATTGTTCGTTATTTTCTAGATGGCCTTATTTTAATTCGGTTTTCATAAAAAGAATTGAACAATCAAAATTCCTTTTACAACAACATATCTAAACTCTTTTATGTGAAACTGAACAATGCTAAATTCCATTTCTGAATCTATTTCTGGACCTTGCTTACAAGGTTCGAATCTCGGTCTATCCTAATATCATTCTTACTTATCTAATGTTTTTCTTACTTACAAGAAAAGGGCTCTTTCGGGACCTGCTGGACCACCTAGTATATATATATATATATATATATATATATATATATATATATATATATATAATCCGAGGTTATTGTTTTCCACAGGTTAAGTAACCGATGAAGTTTAACTAGGTTAATACAAGAGTGTTCAATACCGAAGTAGAGCAGGGTATATTTATGAAAAAATAAATAGAGTGCATATATATATATATATATATATATATATATATATTTATTTATTTATATTTATATATATATATATATTTATATATATATATATATTTATATATATATATATATATATATATATATTTATATATATATGGAAAAAAATTTCACCTTTCATACCAATCATTTACTTTATGAAGCTTGATGTAACTACTACTACTACTACTACTACTACTATATATATATATATATATATATATATATATATATATATATATATATATATATATATATATATATATATATATATATATATCAAGAACGGTTTTGCATCATGTTTAGGTCCCCTTACGAAAATTAAAATCAAGGTATGATGGTAAGAATTCTTAGGAAGGAATTTTGCTTAATTTTGTTGTGTAAACACTATGAATCATATTCAATACAAATTTGTTCGAATTTTTAAATGGCAAGTTGTCTTCACATCGAACTCTAAAACACTATAAAAGAAACTGGGATTTAGGGAATATTTATTAATTGATGTTTAAGATTAATTGGTTTAATTTCTTTAAAATCGAAGGCCTCCACCCTATTTTGCCCTCTTTGCATAAAAGTAAATTAGCTTACATTTCGACTTTTTTCGTCGAGTAGCCGTATTCCAAAATTCATAATGATCTGTTAATTCGTTTAGGAGTGAATCCATTATATACGAAACGCATAAATATATAATTACATCGAACTTTATCAAAATAGTCTTATATCGTGTTGCATACGGCGCTAATCGCCATTATTATAATCATGTAATAAGTCAGAGATTACCTATAAATCATCATCGCTATGGCTGTAACATTCATCATCTCCTAATCGCCACCGATCCAGACTCCACCCTTTACAAGTGTTTTTCTTTAAGATATAGATTTTTTTATATTCGTCTTTTTTTCTTCTTTAATAGTAAGAGTGTTCATTAAAGCGGCGGGAGATCGCAGTTCAATCCTCAATAGAGTCATACCAAAGCATTTAATTATACTTCATGCACTCTTACTAAACATTCAGCATTATAATGGGGAAGGGGTCAAGAGTAAGTGGAGTAATCTTGGGAATGGAGTGACGCCTTCCTCTTGGTGTAGCAGCTAATGAAAAGGAAACCTTCGGATCGGTCTCTACTATGGTCGGCTACTTAGCTGGGTCTTTTTTTCTTGTTTTCTTAGATACGACTACACATCTCTATAAAAACTTCTGTATATCCGTCGGTCTGTCACACTGAAGTTTGCACGAAATTTTTTATTCCTCAACTTATGGATTGAACAGATGCACTTTATTTGAAATGCGTCCAAACATCTCTGAAAGAGGCTTTGTCTGTCCATCGGTCACGTTAAGAGTGACTCACTGACGACCAGAGTCTCTTTTAAATCACAGGTTCGTCGATCTATCAAATTCCTTTTACTCATTTTCGCACAAAACTTAAGAGATTACTATTTGGGATCGTTTACATTATATTTAAATTTCTGTAGGTTAGTACAGTCAGAAAAGCAGGAAACGGGAATGAAATTTTAAAATAGTGGCCCGAGGGAAGAAACTATTAAACTAAATGCACTTGTGATGTTAGGCTGTATAACTGTGTTAACCTTGATCAAAATCAGACTGTTCCTTCTTTAATCTGATTTGTTTCTGACTTATCGGAGGCAGTCCAACAGAAAACCTATCTAAGAACACCCCCAGACACATAATGTACATTTGTGTGAAATTTCAAAACACTCGACACAGCTGTTTCGAAGATCATAGAGAACGAACCCATACACGCATAGACACACAGACAAAGTGCCTTTCATATATAAATAGAGATAGTGAGTCTAGCAAGTTCACATCTGTGAAAGAGAAGTTACAAGGAAGAAGAAAAAAGGATGGGGTTAATGAAATTATAGATACGTTTCTGCACCTTATTAAGAACCTCAAATTGGACAAAGATTCACTAGTCCAAATATGACAACAATAGTCTGTATATTATCTTTGAAGGAAGTAACCAAGTGAAAGGTTGATGATGATATGGGCAGATGCCCTACACAATTATCTCTATACCACCGGCCTTCACTCGGACCAAGCCTGTGATCGTGTAAAGTGGAGGCAAAAATCCTTTAGTGCAAACTCCATTGTACCTATTTACTTTGCCTCCCCACGGGACAGAGTTAGACAGGATCGTTTTTTAACGTGGAGAAAAGGTACAAAAATAAAAAAAATTGTCTCAGTCGTGAAGGACTGCTTTTCCAATGAAAGACAACAAGAAATGGAAGTGCAGCACCTGAAGAACAGATACTACACTTTAATCTTGGCCAAAAAGCCAAGTAAGTATTTATTTGCTTCCCCACTGAGCAAATTAGGCACAAGGCCTTTTTTAATGTGGAGAGAGAGGGAGATGGGGAGGGAAAAGGGGGCCAGCTCTCGATGGGTGGGAAATGGGAGCTGGATAGTGACAATTGGTATGAAGGGTTGCCCCTACATTGACCAAGGTCTGATATGTGGGGTTACCCCCACATATGGTCTTTGCTTGCAGTATCTGTCGGAACAGATGGTATTTATTTGCTCCCCCACCGAGCAAATTAGGCACAAGGCCGATTTTTAATGTGAGGAGTGAAGGGAGGGGGAAGGGAAAAAGGGGACCAGCTCCCGAGAGGTGGGAAATGGGAGCTGGTTAAAGGTCAGGCATGTGGGGTTGCCCCCACATCTGGTCTTTGCTAGTCATAGCTAGTCATAGCTTGCAGTATCTGTCGGAACAGATGGTATTTATTTGCTCCCCCACCGAGCAAATTAGGCACAAGGCCAATTTTTAACGTGAGGAGTGAAGGGAGGGGGAAGGGAAAAAGGGGACCAGCTCCCGAGAGGTGGGAAATGGGAGCTGGTTAAAGGTCAGGCATGTGGGGTTGCCCCCACATCTGGTCTTTGCTAGTCATAGCTAGTCATAGCTTGCAGTATCTGTCGGAACAGATGCTACACTTTGATCTTGCCCAAAAGGCCAAGTAAGATGTGTTTGTAGATCGGGATTAACGTAAAAAAAAAAATGTTTCCAAAGATAAACGAATGGAGAAGCAATAAAAGAATATTTAAAAGATTTTACTTGAAAAAAACACATTTAGATTTTGTTATTCATCATTCCGAGCAATGCTGGGTAACCTTGGTAGTTCTGAAATAAACGTTAACTTAGTTTTCTTTCATTAAGGATCTGCTTATTATCATTCATTGATCTGCTTATTATCAGTTAATTGGCACTTTTACAACTACCGCTCTCCAGACCTTAAACGCATAAAAGTACCAAAGTTAATTACTCGCCGTGTAAAAAAAAAAGGACGGAATGAGAAAGAATTGCGGCTGTGAAACAATACCAAACAAAACGGCGTCCTAAATCAGTCCAAACAATGCGACTCTTTTGTTCTGAAGGAATCCATTTAAATCTAAGACAAACGCGTTTTGCTCGTTAAAAAATGTTTGGACATTTTCTTGTCGAGAAATCTAACCATTTTTTTTTCTTTTCTATTCGTAAAAGCTGTCAGATTTGAAAACAGATTTTCCTTTCTCGTTACTAACATTTTCTCTTGACATCAGACGTTTTGTTTTGCGCAAGTTGTCACACGGATGACTCATTTATAGTCATTGACATTTTCAGACGAGTAATGCTCGGACAATTGTGCGAAGTGTGTATGGTGGTGGTGGTGGTCGTCATAAGACACCTTGTCGACTGCGGCTTGGACATCCATTTCCATCTAAACAGAGAAAGAAATAAGATGGCAATTTTAAACTTTCTCCACTGATTAATGAAGTAATGGACACTAATAACCACTGTCAAAAACGGCTGTTGTTTATTTCATGGTGAAAAAAAAAATAGCGGTTTCTATCTAGGGTAAAAGCATTACTGCTTTTAATTTAAGTTTATCACGTCATCCCATAAGTTCAGTCCGAATTTATGAACAAAGAAAAGAAGTGACCAAATGTTACATTTTATTAAAGTTTTAATCATAAATATACTTTCCCTGGTTATCTATGACTTCCTCCCATCTATTAACAACCTTATTAATTCCATCACTGTAAAATTCTTTTGGCTTTGATTCGAAGAACTAACAAATGTCAGTTTCAACATCTTTATGCGTCACAAAAGCTGTTCCTTCCAAATTATTTTGTAAGCGACGAAACAAATAGTAATCTTAAGGAGCAAGTTCAGGAGAATAGGGTGGATGAGGAATTTTCTCCAAACCAAGTTCTTCGATTTTTTGTGAGGTGATTCTTGTTGTGTGGGGTCGTGCATTGTCCTAATGAAACATCACCCCTTTTCGATTCACTAGGACAGGTTTCCCCCCTCAAAGCTTGGTTCAAACGCTCTAATTTCTGACAGTAGATTTGAGCATTAATTGCTGCATTAAAGTGGATTATTCCTTGGCAATCCCATAATATTGAAAGAAAAACCTTATTCCCATGAAGTTCTCTTTTCGGCTGTGGTTGAGGTCTTTTCACTTTACCAAGCCATTACCTACATCGCTTTACATCTCGATAAAAGATCCATTTTTCGAGACCATGTCACAAGTCTATCCAAAAAAGGTGAAACAAGTTGGCGAGAATGGATAGAAGACCAGATGTCGATTCGGGATTTGAGATTGTTTTCAGACAATTCATTGAGGCGCCCATTTTCCAAGTTTAGGAACTTCTCAAAAGTGTTAAAGATGACGATGAAGAGCTGTATGGTTTGAACTCAGTTTTATTGTCAATAACTCAACTGATAAAGCAGGATTTTCTTCAAGAGCTGCTTCAAGAAACTTGTCATCAAACTAAGCTGGACGTTCCGTTCGGTCTTCATCTTCAAGAATGAAACCTCCACTTCTGAATTTCGCAAATCATCTTCTGCAAGTTCTTTCATTCACACATTCATTTCCATAAACTTAGGGAATATTTCTAGCTGCTTCGGCTGTTGAGTTTCCTTTCTTTAACTCATAAAGCATTATATGCCTGAAATGATTCTTAGGCACTTCCATGTTAGTAGGGTTGTGATCAAGCAAATTTAAATTTTATCCTTCTGTAAAAAAATGTAATCAGTTAAAATGCATCTAAACATAAAAATGTAAAAAAAAATACACAATATACACAATATTTTTTAAGTTTTGTTCAATTTAAAAACAAAGGTAAAAATTCGGACAGAACTTATAGGATGATCTAATAGTTCTGCGGGACTGTAATATGTAAACAATAAATAAAAATGGGGTATGAATTAGAACTGCATTAACTTTCGAATCTCAGCTTTAAACGCTAACATGTCTAACCATACTGAGCAGCTGTAATACAGCGAAACAGGTACCTTTGGATATTGTTTCTACTTTTGTAACATAGTGCATATAAGCACATGGGAAAATATCAGCAGCAGCGAAGTATGGCTGGCTTGCAAGGAGATTAGCAGCAGCAGTGTCCGAAAAAAAAGCGAATATGTAAATTAGGAAATGTGCGCGAGAAAAAGAAGGAAAAAAGGAGAGAAAAATATAGCGCGTGCTCGAGGAAGAAGAAAGTACGCGTCGAAGAAAATGGTCGTGCAAAGTCGAAGACGAGAATAGGCCGGCTGTGCCCAGCCTGCGGTCAGAAAAAAGAGAAACGCGCCACCAGGCTAAAATGCAAATGTGGCAGCGAGAGACTTTTAAGTGGTGCCGAAAGAAACGGTAATAAAACACTTGTGTTGAAAAAGAAAAAAATGCCGACCCGGATTTTTATTTATTTACTTCCTCTTGTTAGTTTGTAACTGCAACGTTACACGTGTAAGACATTCACAGCAATAACAACGAAACAAAGAATTTGCATTCTTCCCCCGTTTGCTTAGTTTCCATTACAAGAACATCTTTAGAGCAGTTTCTTGTGTGCGACTCTCATCGCATATCCAACCCATCTGAATCACCATTTTCTCATCTTGTCCTCGGTTGTTGCTATGCTGTAGTATTTTCATATGCCTCTTTTCCAACTAGTTTAATATATTAAAGAAAATAAAAAGAAAACCGAAGTGATTTAATTTTAAATCTATCTTACCTATCTGTCGGGTTAGCGGGGCGAAATGTGGCTAGAGCACTAAATATTTTGGTTTGGAGTTTAGCTGATGGCACTGAAGTCATTACTAAGGCTGTGACAATAGCAAATTCTTTTCATTGTTTCGACTCTTCAGTATATATTCGTTAATATCTTATATGTTTTTATATAACCCGGTGTGGTTCTCGGTTGATTGACTGTGTCTTACTGTGTCGGATATATACTTGAGAGTCAAAAGAATGAAAAGAACATTTTGTTGCCACAGTACTTGTAATGATATAGTATAGCAATACTTGTAATGATATATTATAGCAGTACTTGTAATGATATAGTATAGCAATACTTGTAATGATATATTATAGCAGTACTTGTAATGATATATTATAGCAGTACTTGTAATGATATATTATAGCAATACTTGTAATGATATATTATAGCAGTACTTGTAATGATATATTATAGCAATACTTGTAATGATATATTATAGCAGTACTTGTAATGATATATTATAGCAGTACTTGTAATGATATACTATAGCAATACTTGTAATGATATATTATAGCAGTACTTGTAATGATATATTATAGCAGTACTTGTAATGATATATTATAGCAGTACTTGTAATGATATATTATAGCAATACTTGTAATGATATATTATAGCAATACTTGTAATGATATATTATAGCAATACTTGTAATGATATATTATAGCAATACTTGTAATGATATATTATAGCAGTACTTGTAATGATATATTATAGCAGTACTTGTAATGATATATTATAGCAGTACTTGTAATGATATACTCTAGCAATACTTGTAATGATATATTATAGCAATACTTGTAATGATATATTATAGCAGTACTTGTAATGATATATTATAGCAGTACTTGTAATGATATATTATAGCAGTACTTGTAATGATATATTATAGCAGTACTTGTAATGATATATTATAGCAATACTTGTAATGATATATTATAGCAGTACTTGTAATGATATATTATAGCAGTACTTGTAATGATATATTATAGCAGTACTTGTAATGATATATTATAGCAATATTGTAATGATATATTATAGCAATACTTGTAATATATTATAGCAGTACTTGTAATGATATATTATAGCAGTACTTGTAATGATATATTATAGCAGTACTTGTAATCATATATTATAGCAATATTGTAATGATATATTATAGCAGTACTTGTAATGATATATTATAGCAGTACTTGTAATGATATATCATAACAATACTTGTAATGATATATTATAGCAGTACTTGTAATGATATATTATAGCAGTACTTGTAATGATATATTATAGCAGTACTTGTAATGATATATTATAGCAGTACTTGTAATGATATATTATAGCAGTACTTGTAATGATATATTATAGCAGTACTTGTAATGATATATTATAGCAATACTTGTAATATATTATAGCAGTACTTGTAATGATATATTATAGCAGTACTTGTAATGATATATTATAGCAGTACTTGTAATGATATATTATAGCAATATTGTAATGATATATTATAGCAGTACTTGTAATGATATATTATAGCAGTACTTGTAATGATATATTATAGCAGTACTTGTAATGATATATTATAGCAGTACTTGTAATGATATATTATAGCAGTACTTGTAATGATATATTATAGCAGTACTTGTAATGATATATTATAGCAATATTGTAATGATATATTATAGCAGTACTTGTAATGATATATTATAGCAGTACTTGTAATGATATATTATAGCAATACTTGTAATATATTATAGCAATACTTGTAATGATATATTATAGCAGTACTTGTAATGATATATTATAGCAGTACTTGTAATGATATATTATAGCAATATTGTAATGATATATTATAGCAGTACTTGTAATGATATATTATAGCAGTACTTGTAATGATATATTATAGCAGTACTTGTAATGATATATTATAGCAGTACTTGTAATGATATATTATAGCAGTACTTGTAATGATATATTATAGCAGTACTTGTAATGATATATTATAGCAGTACTTGTAATGATATATTATAGCAATATTGTAATGATATATTATAGCAATATTGTAATGATATATTATAGCAGTACTTGTAATGATATATTATAGCAGTACTTGTAATGATATATTATAGCAATACTTGTAATATATTATAGCAATACTTGTAATGATATATTATAGCAGTACTTGTAATGATATATTATAGCAGTACTTGTAATGATATATTATAGCAATATTGTAATGATATATTATAGCAGTACTTGTAATGATATATTATAGCAGTACTTGTAATGATATATTATAGCAGTACTTGTAATGATATATTATAGCAGTACTTGTAATGATATATTATAGCAGTACTTGTAATGATATATTATAGCAGTACTTGTAATGATATATTATAGCAGTACTTGTAATGATATATTATAGCAATATTGTAATGATATATTATAGCAGTACTTGTAATGATATATTATAGCAGTACTTGTAATGATATATTATAGCAGTACTTGTAATGATATATTATAGCAATACTTGTAATATATTATAGCAATACTTGTAATGATATATTATAGCAGTACTTGTAATGATATATTATAGCAGTACTTGTAATGATATATTATAGCAATATTGTAATGATATATTATAGCAGTACTTGTAATGATATATTATAGCAGTACTTGTAATGATATATTATAGCAGTACTTGTAATGATATATTATAGCAGTACTTGTAATGATATATTATAGCAGTACTTGTAATGATATATTATAGCAGTACTTGTAATGATATATTATAGCAATATTGTAATGATATATTATAGCAGTACTTGTAATGATATATTATAGCAGTACTTGTAATGATATATTATAGCAATACTTGTAATATATTATAGCAATACTTGTAATGATATATTATAGCAGTACTTGTAATGATATATTATAGCAGTACTTGTAATGATATATTATAGCAATATTGTAATGATATATTATAGCAGTACTTGTAATGATATATTATAGCAGTACTTGTAATGATATATCATAACAATACTTGTAATGATATATTATAGCAGTACTTGTAATGATATATTATAGCAGTACTTGTAATGATATATTATAGCAGTACTTGTAATGATATATTATAGCAATACTTGTAATGATATATTATAGCAGTACTTGTAATGATATATTATAGCAGTACTTGTAATGATATATTATAGCAGTACTTGTAATGATATATTATAGCAGTATTGTAATGATATATTATAGCAGTACTTGTTATGATGACGGTAGTAGTTTGGGCTACTTTTGGTTTAAAAGTCTGCTAATGTTGCAGCTTGTCATTTTTCTTTTAACTTAAAATCACTACTATATATTAGGTACAATATAATATTCAATAGAGAATTGGCTCTATAATAATAAATACGAAATCTGCATGAATTTATATTTCAGCGTATTATACGACCGGTCAAGACCGCCTCTCCCTTCTCACTAGTCAAATATGAATTGTTAAGTGAAACAAAATGGTATATTTCATTCAACTTTAAGCTTATCCTCGTTTGTCTTGGTTCAAATTCCGGCAAAACTATAGGCATTTGTTTTCTGTGTTCGATCTGTTTGATTTTCCCTCGCTTTCCTTCTCGCACATACACTCACACATAATGATTTGCGACTTTTATTTTTATGAGGATAATCGCATTAATTTTCTTTTAACTACACAAGTCTAGAATGATACACATTGCCTGCATAGTTTACAAAAATACCTGCTATATTAAAACACTTATTTTTTGTGTGCACCCGCCAGATATTATTTTTTGAAATACACTTTGCAAAAAGTTGATTTTGAATGAGTCATCATTTTCAATCCTCTCACAGTATTATTCATCATTTAACAAGAATCTATTTATTTTATTAATCTTTATTGTCGAGTGTTTTTTTGTTTGGTTGTTAATTTGTTTGTTTGTTTATTTGTTTTTTCATAGGTTCTGCGTCATTATTAAAAAAGCAGTCGGATATAAAAAAAAAAGGTCTTTATTTATCATTTTTTATGGAAATCGCTCCAGACAAGGCATAAAGACACTTAATATGAGAAGATATATATATATATATATATATATATATATATATATATATATATATATATATATATATATATATATATATGGGCTCCAACTCTAATTAGGCCCCGTTTCTTAGTGTTTTGTCCGAATGAAATGAAACTTTGGTTATAACTAGTTTATTATATTCAAAACGTCACATCAAAACACTAGGGTCGTTGACCTTTTTTTCTCTGTTCTACAGTATATATTCTAGATGGCCTCCATTTAGCTTTTGTTTTTTTGGGGGGTAACCCTGTATATATATATATATATATATATATATATATATATATATATATATATATATAGTCATCCACATACAGTACTGTTTCGCTGTTTCACAGCTCATCAGTGTGGCTAGACAGGCAACTACCTCAAGCCAGGATTGAAACCCGTACAATAAGTTTACCAAGGTAATCAAAATGGTAAACTTAAAATATATTATAAATATTAAAGAGTTAATATTTACAAGTAAAATAAACTCAGCCAGATGTAAAAGCTCAATAAAACTGAAAAGGAAATAGAGCTTATAATATATATATATATATATATATATATATATATATATATATATATATATATATATATATATATATCACCGCAAAATAACGTTACTTGCGGTATTACTGAAATATAAAATAAAACGAATCGAGTCACAAATTTCAGATGAGAGTGTATTTTAACAAATAACTTTTAGCTCCATGCATAAAAAATACATTTACAAAAATTAGAAATAAAAATAAACTCGATCTTTTACAAAAAAATCCTTTTAAGTCTGAACAAAAATTACAAAAATGTTCGGACTAAATCTTACAATCGACCTTTTTCTTTAAAATTTGACACAATAAGGAATCTACGTAACGTAAAAGTACAAAATCTTTGTAATAAGTAAATAAAATATGAACGCAGGTAATTACAAGTTAGAAAAACATTTCTCCCTCTCTCTCTCTCTCCACATCTAAAAACGGCCTTGTGCCTAATTTGCTCAGTGGGGAAGCAAATAAATACAATACCCAGGTCGTAAAATGCGCTTAAATATATTTTAATTCATGCAGATTTCGTATCAATCCGCTATAATATATATATATATATATATATATATATATATATATATATATATATATACATATATATATATATATGTATGTATGTATATATATATATGTATATATATATACATATATATGTATATATATATATATATGTATATATATATATATATATATTATGTGCTTTTGAAGGAAACATTCTTGTTTTTTTAAAAGACTTTTTGTATTCCTACACGTCAACACACAGGAAATAAATACAGAAAAGATATAAACATTCATATATTTTTCGTATTGATTTTTTATTTATGCATATATATATATATATATATATATATATAGCATTTATATATATATATATATATATATATATATATATATATATATATATATATATATATAGCATTTATTTCAAAAGTTTTAAAAAATGACTTCGGTGCCATCAGCTCGAATCGAAATCAAAACATATAGCGCTCCAGCCGTTTTCCTACCGCTTCAGCTATTAACAGATAGATGAGAAAGATTTCAAAATAAACCACTTTTTCAAGCTATGAATGAATTTGCGCAAGCGCAGGCTAAATATAAATATGTCGGCAAGTTGAAGTGAACATTTTGCATTTCAACTCGCCGACATATTTCTGTATGCGTTATTCACCCATCCAACATTTTGCATTTCAACTCGCCGACATATTTCTGTATGCGTTATTCATCCATCCAACATTTTGCATTTCAACTCGCCGACATATTTCTGTATGCGTTATTCATCCATCCAACATTTTGCATTTCAACTCGCCGACATATTTCTGTATGCGTTATTCATCCATCCAACATTTTGCATTTCAACTCGCCGACATATTTCTGTATGCGTTATTCATCCATCCAACATTTTGCATTTCAACTCGCCGACATATTTCTGTATGCGTTATTCATCCATCCAACATTTTGCATTTCAACTCGCCGACATATTTCTGTATGCGTTATTCACCCATCCAACATTTTGCGCATTACAAACCATCCTTGGTGCATGATTAGTATTTCCAATTTCAGTGTTATATGACAAGAAGCTTAAGAGTTTATCGGTTAAATATTTACATACGTAGAGACACACACATACATCTACTACTTTATTTATATAGACTAGTACGCTGCCTGACGTTGACCTGATCGTAAAATGCACTGGGAAATGATATTTTAATGTATGCAGACTTCGGATTTATTAGTATCGAGCTAATTCTCTATTGATTATTATATTGTACCCAATATATAATAGTGATTTAAAAAGTTTTTAACACATGATTTAGGTGCCGTCAGCTGGAATCGAAACCAAAACATATAGCTCTCTAGCTTTATTTGTTATTTGTCCCTACTTCAAAATGAACGTTGTTAAATCAATAGAAAAGAAATACACATTTAGTCGACTTATGCTTGCTAAGTTCTAATTTTTTTTTAATTTTGACCTCTTAACAGCTATTTTACCAGCTAAAAATCAAATCGAATTTGTTCCAAAAGTCCGAATCACCTATATATCAAGTTCCAAGCCTTTAAAAGAAAGCCAAGTACGTCCAAGGATGGAATACTTCTGCCATATCTGGGCAGGAGCTGCTAAAAACAGCCTATCCTGCCTTGACAGAGTACAAAATAGACTTCGTGGCTTAGTGGGGGGTGCCCTTTTCTCTACCCTGCAACCTCTCTCCCACAGAAGAGACGTTGCGAGCCTACCCTTGTTTTATCGTTATTTCCATGGCAGGTGCTCGTCTGAACTCCAATCTCTGGTCCCCCCCCTCGCCAATCTTTCACGAAAAACACCCGTCTAGCTGAATCCACTGTGAAAATTTTCCCCCACTCTTTATCTGTGCCTAAATCAAAACGTGGATTCCATGAACAAAGCTTCTTTCTTAAAACTGCACGCCTGTGGAACTCTGTTCCGTCTGCCTGCTTCCCACCTGACTACAACTTGGATGTTTTCAAGTCCAACGTTAACAAATTCCTAGTGAACCGCCCCCTTAAGTAAACACTTCATCAAATCTCCACACTAATGTACTGTACTTGGAATTAACCCTTATCCCTGAGTGGCTTCCGGGCCTTGATAAGTGGTGACCACCGTGTAAAAAAAAAAAATGAAAGATTATTTTGGTTGAGATCGTTCTGCAAACAGATAGACAAAAAGCAAAAACAAATGAATTGGGTGCCATCAGCTAGAATCGAAACCAAAGCATATAGTTCTCCAGCTTTACTTGTTAACATCTGTACTATGTCCTTATGAATATAAAAGTTTAAAAAATAATGTTGTTTAACCTATGAATGTGTATTTGCGCATGCGTAGGAGAGCATTTTAACTTTATTTATGCTTATCAAGTTCTTATTTTCTTTTACTTTTGACTCCTCGCAGCTATTTTTACCGGCTATAAGCCAAATCGAATTTGTTCCACAGATCTAAATCCCGTAAGTACCAACTTTCATGTCTGTAGACTCAAAAATCGATGTAAAAGTTTTGTAGTGGTCATTCCGCACACAAACAGATAAGTTCACTTTTATATATACGTCGCATTTCTAATATGTTACCTAGCATCTTCTTTCCTCTTCTGATGAGAAGCATTAGGCTTCAAATACCGAGGTATGAATTATAATTAATGTAATCTACTCTTGAATGAACGATTAAATTTATATGTATTAGTATATATTGCTTTTCTCATCTTTCCTTATATAAGTCCTAATCACCTATATATCAAGTTTCAAGTTTGTAGACCAACAACTGACAGAGGAGTTATGTAGAGACTATTTCTCACACACACACACACACACACACACACACAGATAAACAATGTCACTTATATATATACTAGCAGGGAGACTCGACGTTGCCCAGGATTAAGTGAGGATTAGATCATATTTTATTGTCATCGAAATCGGTAAAATCACCCATTTTTCAATCAAATCGATTAATTTCCTGCTCTAGTTGAGGACCCACCGTGGTGCATCGGGAAGTTGCTACACATGCCTCCCTGAAGTGACTTAGTCTACAATATATTGTAGTTTATGTTGCACTGTCGAGAACCTAATTTTGATTTTATAAATTTTAATTTTATATATTTTGCTAGTTGGTGACCGTAATGTTTCTCAAATGTTTTACTTATTTCTATTTTAATATACATGACATGTGCAATTATCTACTCCCTTTCGATAATCGCCGCCCCAACTCTGAATGTGGCGCCGTTTTCTTCTCTTTCGCCCTTTATTCTCTTTCTGGCCGTGTCATGGCCTCTCATACATTGCCAACTGCTGAGAGTGAGCATTTATATATATATATATATATATATATATATATATATATATATATATATATATATATATATATATATAAGGCTAGAGAAACAAAAGAAAACACACTATGTACATAATTAGTTGTACTCTGGGTGCGTGTGTGACACCATTGCAGAAAAGGATCCTCCAAACCATAACATCCATAGCTTAGCTATCTGTCGACCTATTTCGGACCCATCAAAGCCATCAACTGCAAAACACTTTGCCACTTCTAAAAAGTCTATAAACAAACTATATGTCTTGTCTTTTGTCTCTGTCATTGCCACACCTTGATTAACAATCCTATTTTCGATTGCCTTTGTGTACTTTATCAAACCGCTTTCTCCCAGTGTCTTTCTGCTAATCTAACTTTTTATATTTTTGTTCTACTAATCAAGTATTTCTTTTCTTTTCTTTTCTTTTTTTTTTTTTTCCTCCTTTTTTAATCACTTCTTAACACTTTGTGGGGATTGCCGATAGTACTACACACGTCCGTTTTGTGCGCTTCATTTTCATCCTTTACTATAATGTAGATCTTTATAGACAATTTATATTAATTGCTGATGTCCCCTTAAGTAATCCAATTTGCCAAATTTCCATTACTACCGATTACTACGATATTATCCCATTGACTACTGTACACTCATCCTTGGGTGGCTTCCGGACCTTGAGGTCCTGGATATGACCTTAAACTATATCCAGTGGTGAGGCCCCAGCTTGTGGGCTTTGGGGAGTGTGGAGCCACCCTTTAATTACCATTGCTCCCAGGTCCACTCTGACCCGGAGTGGTAGTACCTGTTAGGGTCCCAACTATGGGTTAAATAGAAACCGACGTGAAAACAACAAATATATTCTATTAAAAAAAAAATTCTTCAAAATCTTTGGATTCGGCATTAAATAACCCGAAAAGGGTTGATATGCTGTAAAACAAAAACAACCAACCAACCAACTTCCGGACCTTGATAAGTCGTGACTGCTTTGTAAAAAAAAAAAAAGAGAGAGAGAGATAAATCCGGTAATAAGAATAAGTTTCCCCTTTTTTTTCTTATAATCATAACTGTATTGGTGGGATCTGTGGAAATTCCGCAGCGGCATTTTTCATATGTAATATATTACTGCTGGGCATTCTTTGGACGTTCAACCTGAATGAAGACCCAGCGAAATTATTGTAGCCCTTTTGTTAAAATTGCAAAAGTACTTATCTAAGTAATCTAGCTGATGTAATGTCAGAATATATCTAGTTATTACGGTTTATCTCACATATCCTTATAGGAGTCTGTAACATATTTCCATTGTATGGACGCCTAGCGCAAACGGAAACCCCACGATATCATTATACTATCTTTAGACAAAACAGATATTTTATTGCCGTGACTCTTCACACCGTTATTACAAGGGTTTATAACCGTTCGTTTTGTTTTGTTTTCCAGTTTCTGTTGTGTTTGCTTTCTTTTTTTGTTGGGCACCTTTTCACATCCAACGACTGATTACAATGTACATCACGAACTGGACTCCAGCTCTTATGCAATTCCATGCCATCCTGTTCTACTTATCGGGTGAGTGCGTCGAATTACTTTATTTTTCTTTCAGAAGTTGAGAACTTTACCGATTACAGCAAAAATAACGTATAAAGATTAATCTCTAATTAAATATTAATTAAACTATATTAGTTACAATAGCAAGCGATGTGTCGATTTTATTGTAAGCTTGGACAAGTAAAAAAAGAAATGACTTGCATACTCGCTCCAGAAAGCTTCACCACATTATTGAGAACAAAACTTTCGCTCAGGAAGTGCTTATTCAGGTGTTCGATCTTTTCAGTGTTCACAGACTTTTGGCGTTGGATTCTATGAGGCTGCTCGATTCCATTTTACCATTTTTAAATTCATATCTGTTTTTTCTTTATCTTGCAAATATTGCAGACGAACTTTTTTTCCTTTTTTGATAAGAAGAATCAGGCTTCGAAATACCATGGACTAAAGAGTTTTTCTTTTCATTTTTCCTTATTGATATGACGATGTAATAAATTTTTATTTCATTTTAAATTCTCATCTATTATTTCTCGTATATATATATATATATATATATATATATATATATATATATATATATATATATATATATATATATATACAGTAGCGTCCAAAAGTTAAGGGCTAGTAGTTTCAAGACAAGTTTAAGTACTTTTTAAGAAAAACCGTTCATTTAAAATACTTAATATGCATATATACTTTTAGACATACTCATCCCTCATGTCTCGCCTAAATTTCATAAGCATCCGTTGGATATTTTTGAAGTTATGACCAATAACACAAAAGTTTGTCCAAATTCTCGTGGTCCAAAAGTTAAGGGCTAGGCGGTATAAACTTTAATTATTATAACAGTAAGGTACTGTATAGGTGGACAGGAGTTATCGCCCCTGAACATACTTTACATAAGTGGAGTTTCCAACGGGTAAGAGTTATCGCCCCTGGCTCATAACTTTACATTTGTGGACTTCGATCTCCTATAAAAAGAGAGAGAAACGTCCATCTTCATTCTGAAGTCGACACACGTCGTTTCGCTGTCAGACAGGTACTATGAATAATCTTACTTCAAATATTTACTAAAGAACATTAAAATTATTGTAATTGGGTAAAAGAAATGAGTGTTTGTATCGCACTAGTACAACATGGCAGCAAAACAACGTCGTCCCGTTTCTGTCGAAGAAAAACAGATCATTATTCATCTTCATAGTAATGGCAAGAAAACTTCTGAGATTGTTGACACCGTAGGAAGGTCTCCTAGTGTAGTAAAGCGTGTTGTGGCACATTTCAAGCAGTCAGGATCAGTGGCAGCTGCCCCAAAATCTGGTAGACCTCGAATCACAACTGCTCAACAGGATCGTCTTATTGTCAAAATGTCACTTAAAGACAGATTAAACACTGCTTCTAAAATATATCGAGAACTAAAGCAAAGGTCTATTGTTCAAGCGTCTCGGCAAGCTGTTACACGCCGGTTGCACGCTTCTGGATTGCAATCTCGAGTGCCAGCAAGGAAGCCTCTTATCTCCAAAAAGAATCAGAAACTCCGCCTCGCTTTTGCCCAAGAACACGTTGTGTGGACAACCGAAAACTGGTCCCGTGTGCACTTTAGTGATGAATCGAAGTTTAACGTTATCGGATCTGATGGCAACACGTATGTCCGGCGAAGAACTGGTGAGAGATTGAAGGTTAAGTGCGTAAAAAAAACTGTGAAATTTGGAGGAGGAAGTGTAATGGTTTGGGGCGTTATGTCAGCTGCAGGCTGTGGACCACTGATTCGTCTGCAAGGTGGAATAAATGCAGAAGTTTATAAGCAGATTCTACGGCAGCATGCAGTTCCTAGTCTTCGGTCGTCGCTCTATCAACCTGCAATTTTCATGCAGGATAACGCTCCTTGTCACACTGCTAAGAAAGTAAAAACATTTTTAGACGAGGAAGAAGTTGAAACGATGCAATGGCCCCCTCAGAGTCCAGATCTTAATCCTATTGAGAATATCTGGAAAATAGTTGGTGAACGTGCTCAACTTCAGTGCCCAAAAAATCAAGAAGAACTCTGGCAGTGCTTACATGCTGAATGGAGTGCGATAACGCCAGCGTTTTGCAAGAAGTTGGTGGATTCCTGTGCCAAGAGGTGTCAAGAAGTCATAAATAGCAAGGGTTTGTTTACCAAATACTAGTTAGTTGGTAATTTCAGCCATTCACAGCAAGGACAAAAGCCGCAATCGTGTTAGCCCTTAACTTTTGGACACACAAATTTTGAACAATTTTATTTAAAATGGTAGTTATTCAAAAAATACTTAGTGTAGGCTAACAAAATTATGACCCATTGAAGATATACATGTTATCTATATAATTGTGAAGTAATTTTTTGTTGTTCGTGGGTATTTGTTTCAAATATATGGCTAAACTTGCTGAGGTTTTACTAGCCCTTAACTTTTGGACGCTACTGTATATATATATATATATATATATATATATATATATATATATATATATATATATATAATCTTGGAAGTTTTTTTAACTTAAAAACTATATAGAAAAAACTTATTTAATTTTTATAATTTTTATTATTCGTTAGAAAACTATTAAGTCAGAAAGTCATTTAATCACTTGCAATCAATGAATCAACTTGCTCTCTCGACTTCACTATAGTCCTAATGTTGATTTAAGGGATCATCAGTTATTTACCATGAAACATTGTTTCGGGGATTTATATATATATATATATATATATATATATATATATATATATATATATATATATATATATATATATATATATATATATATAAGAACAAGTAGTTAAAACGTGTTTAAAAAACACTTTGAAAAAGAGTTAAAAACATATTTAATTTTAAAAAGGAAATACAAAATAAGTGGATAGTCCTTAATCCGCGGAGTTTCGAAGAAATACTTTCCTTCTCAACAGAGGGTAGGGAGTAGCAAAATGCGGGATCGGATTTTGCTTGCAAAAGTATTTAATGAAACTACAAGTAAGTCATGGATCTTACTTAGTAAAAAAAAATAGTGAAAGAGAGGGAATAGAGGGAAGAAAAAGATGATTTCGCATGAATGGATATTCTGGTGAAGGGTAAAATATCCAATAACGGTAAAATCCAAAAAAGTTGATTAAATTTCCATTTCCACAAGTAAAATCCAAAAGAATCGCGTTATTGGAAGATGGTTCAAAGTAATCCAAAAGGCAGAATTCCATGGAATAATTCATAAATGGGTACAAGAAAAAATTGGAATGAGTTTAAATAATGTTATTAAAAGAAAGATAAATTGTGCGTAGAAAGAAGAAATGGAGAAATTTTAAAACACGGCTGCCAGGGCTGATTTAAGAAAAATGAGATTACTTTATAAATATTAACTCTTTAATATTTATAATTTACTTTAGATTTGCCATCTTGGATTATCTTGGTAGACTTAATTGCAATTCTTATTTCATATATATATATATATACATATATATATATATATATATATATATATATATATATATATATATATACATAAATCCCCTTTATATACATATATATGTATGTATATATATATATATATATATATATATATATATATATATATATATAAAGGGGATTTATATATATATATATATATATATATATATATATATATATATATATTAAAATGTAAATGCGTGTATAGTTTAAATTATGTGTGCGCGTGTGCACACACATATAGATAGATAGATAGATAGATAGATAGATAGATAGATAGCCTTTAAATGTCTAATAGACCGGAAAGTGAGAGAGGGGGAGAGACGAAGTTGGAGAGTGAGAGAAGAGGGAAAATGGAGGCAGATAGAGAGACAGAGATTGGAAAGAGTAAAATTGTAATAATAAAGATTTAGCTTTCTATATTTTTCATTTTATATTTATTATTATTTTATTTTTTTATTTTTTATTTTTATTTTATTCTTTTATTTTTTTTAATTTTTATTTTATTCTTTTATTTTTTATTTTTATTTTTATTTTATTCTTTTATTTTTTATTTTTATTTTATTCTTTTATTTTTATTTTTATTTTTATTTTATTCTTTTATTTTTTATTTTTATTTATATTTTATTCTTTTATTTTTATTTTTATTTCATTTTTATTTTATTTTATTTTATTCTTTTATTTTTTTTTTATCTTTTATTTTTATTTTTTTTATCTTTTATTTTAATTTTATTTTAAATCAATTATTTTTTCTTTTTCTTTCTATTTCTATTTATTTGTTTCATTGTTATATTTTTTACTTTTTATTTTATTTTTTTTATTATTTCCATTATTTATTTATTTTATCTCATGTCTTATTTTATTTTATATTTCATTATTATATTTATTTTATTTTTAGTTTATTTTTTATTTCATTATTTCTTTTCTTTATTTTTCTTTTATTTACTTTTTTAATTGTTTATTTATTTTATTTTATTATTTTTCTTTAAATATTTTTTCTTCTTCATTTACTTTATTTTATTTCATATTTTTTTTTATTTTAATTTCTTTAGTTTCTCTTATGTTCTTTTTTTTTCTAATTTATGATTTTTATATTTTTATTTTCTGTTTTTTTTCTAATTTATTATTTTTGTATTTTATTTTTATTCTTTACTTTGTTTTTTCATTTCTTTCATTTTCTAATTATTTTTTATTTTATTATTACATTATTTTCATGTAATTTTATTTCATTTTTTATTTTACTTATATTTTATTTTATTTTTTACTTTTTATTTCTATGTTTTATTTTATTGCTGTCTGCCTTTCTTTTATTGTTTTATTGTTTTTCATTTCATTGCATATTTTGTTGTTTTTGTTGTTTTATTTTTATATTTTTTCTTATTACATTATTTTTATATTTTTTTATTTTTATTTTATTTTATTTTATTTTATTCATATTTACATTTTATTCTTTCTTTTCTTTTTATTTTATCTTATTTGTATTTTTCATTTTATTGTTTTTAAATTTCTTTATTTTTATTTTATTTTATTTCTTTTATTTTCTGTTTTATTTTATTTCATTATTTCATTTTTATTTTTATTTTATTGTTATACATTTCTCATAATTTTTACTATTTCTTTACTTTTATTTAATTTATTTTATTTAATCATTTCATTTATTTATTTTTTTATTTTTTTTTACTATTTCCTAAGTTTTTCATTTTTATTCATTATTTCATTTTTTTTTTACTTTTTTAAATTATTTGTTATTTTATGTTATTTTTATTTTATCTTATTCATTTATTTATTTATTTATCATTATTATTTTTTTTTTTCGTTTATTTTGCAGGCATTCTCTATTTTAGTCACTCAGCCATTAATCCGATCCTTTACAACATCGTGTCGGAGAAATACAAAGCCGCTTTCCTGGATACTTTCTGTTGCCGGCAATGCATCTCCCAAAATATACGCGTCTATTATCAGCTGACGGGTCACATGCCTTACAAGGCCAAAAGGAATTCCCATTTCTCCATGACGTCCGATCGGAACGACGTGTCTGGTCAAGCAATGCAGACGTTCCAATCGAGTGAACATCGAGCTAGGCGAGAAAGCGAGAAAGAAGGTCAAATGAACACACGATCGAATTCGACGGAAACGCACGTGCACTATATGTCGCTGAAGGTGTTAGCAACCGGAGACCACATGTCGTGAACAGCAATAAGTAATAAAGCTATAAATATTACAATTGCCAATTGAGTGATCCACTGTTGGGTGGAGAGTGTGGATCATTATTAATTATAAAGATATCCCGATTATTTTATTTTATTTTTTTTTTTTACAATAGCACTGTCCTGAAAAAAAAAATGACCTTTATTGTATTTTTTGTTCAGTCGAGTGATCCACTATTGGGTGGAAAGAGTGGACTATCGTCAATGGCCAGTGTATAAAGATATTTAAGTGTTTATTTCCAATCACACCGTCCAGAAAAAAAAAATTAACTTTGTGGTGTGTTTTAATAGTCTTTGTACCAATAGCACATGAGAACCAAAATAAAATGAGAACACGAGGCAGACTGATGGAGAATATTTATTTGAACGCGCATGCGCATGGGGTGGTCGAAAGTTTAAGAACGCAGGCAGCTATTTCTTCACGTGGAAAATGAAAATGGAAATTAGCATTTCAAAACAGACCAATATTTATATCTGGAGTACTTTACGAAAAAACTTCGTGTGCTTGCCTCTTTTCGCCGTTGTTTTCTTTCTTTTTTTTTTTTTTTTTTTTTTTTCCTTGGCTTATATACAAATATTACACATTATCGTCCACCATGGTGACCGTTTCAAAATGGCGCTATAGAAGTTGTATGCCCCTCTCGTTAATTTATTGGCACCGACAAACAAATGAGAATAACTTACACAAAATTTACAGTTCTATCCTAATGATCATAAACTTTTAGAAACTCGGTGGATTTCAATAGCAAATTGTTATGTTATAGAAGGTTATCGAACACGATATCGGTTGCGATATTGAATGGTAAAACAAGCGCTCATTCATCAGATGTTTTATTTATGAAACGCCATTACAGGAAAAATCGATAAAATCTAAGGGAGATAACTCTCCTCAATTTCCCTGTTGTACAAGGGACATAACTAGCACAACCCAAACAAACATCTCTAATTATTTGTTTAATGTTAGTTATTGCACTTGGTATATACAAATAAATATAGGTAATAATAGAACAGATAAATGGCACGGTGAAAATGGCACTACTAAAATTGACATAGGTGAAATAGTAAAGACGGATAAATAGGGGAAAATAACACATGGGAAAAATAGAGATGAAAATTCCATACTCAGTATCAAAAATCTCTACCGTTATATAAAAGTCACTTTGTGTGTGTGGGGGGTGTGAGAGAGAGAGAGAGAGAGAGAGAGAGAGAGAGAAAGAGAGTTTCTCATAGGTTCCGAAACAGCTGAACGTAACTTTCGAAAATTTCACACAAAGCTAATTTATACGACTGACAGTGTTCTTAGATAGGTTTGTACAGAAATTCATCCGATAATTTTCGAAAAAAAAAAATCCGATCTTAAAAATAGCTTTTCTCTCTTATAGATAAAAAGAATAAATTTTTTACAAGGGAATATTTTACGTTACACCGGCCAGAGGAGATAATAAACTTTCAGCAAATCATTTCTTATAAATAAAAAAAAAATAAAAAAGATTTATAATAATCTGGCGATATAGCGTAGTAGTGCCACTACGCCGTAGTGGTAGAGCATTTCACTACAGATCGAATGATCCTCTGTTCAAACCCGAGTGCACCTCACAATTTTATTTTAATTTTTTCTTATTAATGAATTCGTGAGAAGAAGAGGAGCCATTTAAAATTGCCGCAAATCATTTCTTCGTTTGCATATTTTAAACTAAACATTTATCAAAAGTTACTTTACCAGGGCATTCATCATCAAGCCCAAATATCAGCTGAGGTGATATTGTAAACTAACACAGACGGAATTTGAAGAACAACATTACCATTATTATTATTTTTATTTATTTATTTATTTATTTATATGCGAATTACTCCACCGTGGAAATTATTCTTCGTAATATATAATAATCAATAGAGGATTGGTTCTATAATAATAAATACGCAATCTGCATATATTAAAATATCATAATTTTAATAGCATATTGTACGACCGGGCAACGTCAGGCGTCCAGCCAGTATACAACTAAAACTAGTTTCTTAAACTGTATGATTAGTACCAGCTGAGAAAAATGGTTGGCAATCATATTGTGCTATATTTCCCGTTTATTCATTTGTGCCATTTTTAGCTGTGTCAATTTGATTTGTGTTATTTTACCGGTGCCATTATTACTCTTGCTATATACAACGAAAAAAAAATTTTTTTTTTTTTTTTAAATTAGTGAGAAATTTTCATTTTTTTTTTTTTTTAGTATAGATCAAAAATGCTAAAATATCTGTTTCTTTTTTTTTTTTCTTTTTACTTTTGTTCAAATAATTAACAAATTTCTGCGTCAAGAAAAGAAAATTGAGTTCATGTTACACAACAAACGCAGGTACGAAAGAAGCAAATAAGCACCCTACAAAAATAATCCAAACGTGTTTTAAACTTTTACTTCCTTTGCCGACGGTCAGAACTCAGAGCTGTACAAACAATCAATAAAGTTTTAAATATAGATATTTTATAATTAATTTATATCTTTTATGTTACAGAAATATATTTATTCAGCTAGTGTCGTCATTGAAATATAACATCGATTAAAGAAGCATTAAAATTCTTAGAGTCTCAGATGAGCCATATCATAGGTTGATATGAATGGTAAGCTTAATCAGCATCAAATCGCTGCAAACCTCGATATTCAACTTTCATCTGTTAACTGAGCCATTGTCCAATTTATCAGCGAGGGAAACTAATCAATGTCATCTTGCCTATCTCTGTCAGGACTCTCTGAGAGTTGTATTTATTATTATTATTATTATTATTATTATTATCATTATCATTATCATTATTATTATTATTATTATTATTATTATTATTATTATTATTATTATTGGCTCACATGGAGCTTTCACACGTCAACAAACAATCTGATTGGAAACCTGTGGTGTTCTCTGGAAGCTGAGTGACAACAAGTCTCTCCAGATGTCCAGCTCTCTCCACCTCCTTCGATAACATTTGCAAATAAATTTGCGTCGTCCCAACAGCCTCTTACCATTGATTTCTCGCTGGCAGTGGCCATTGGTTTATACTGGAATTTGAGTGGCACTAAGCCTCCCCAAGGTCCCAGTTCTCTTCGCGCTTGTCCAGCCGAGGTCTGGCCAGCACTCTCTCCTCGGTCTTTCAAACCTTCTCGACCCTTCTGGGCTCTTTAGTATCACTTTTCTATTGGGAGGAACGGTGATGAGACAATGAGGGGGATGCATGATGGGGGTGTAGAACTTGTAGATATGCAGCTTCAGTGTTCTTCATTCCCTGTAACGCTTCTTCGTTATATTGTCTTCTTGTATTATTCTCCGAATTCAAGGGTTGTTGTTGTTGTTGTTGTTATTATTATTATTATTATTATTATTATTATTATTATTATTATTATTATTATTATTATTATTATTATTCCGTTAACTCCACAATGTTGTAATGTTTTACGCCGTTTTTCCCCCTCAAGAGCGGGCCCTTACACCAAGGAGTTCAGCTGTTTCAGATCATCAGGAATTGAGCCAAGCGCACCTATGAATATTGGCACGATGGAAGTTTTCTTATTCCACAATCTAGCAATCTCCACCTTCAGTTTCTGATAGTTCCGTATTTTCTCATTCTTTTTGCCTGTTAAGTTGATGTTTGCGAAAGCCAAATCAATAATTTGGCATTCATTGGTCGTTTTGTTCACAACTACAATATCCGGTTTCCTGTACACCGAATCATAAAATACCAAAGATCTTAACGCCCTTATTTTCCACTACCCCTTCTGAGTGATGTTAGTACCATTTTTCCGTCACTTAAATTACAAACTTTTGGCACAAACTCCAGTGCAGATTTGTACAAACTTTGTCATGGCGACGTTTGTATTCTTTTTGAGCAAGTATAGAACACGCACTAACAATGTGTGACACTGTTTCAAGAGATATACCACACAACCTGTACTCATCAGAACAGTCCTTCCCATGTTTTTATTGCATTTGTATTTAGTGCTTGTTCCTGAGCAGCAAATATAAGATTTTCTGTTTCTCTTTTCAAGTTACCTTTTGACAGAAAATTCCACGTGTCCTGACATTTTTGTGTCTTAGTATCTCGCTCAAACTGACCATGAATTTTCATTTTTACCAACTTTTCTGCTTTGATTCTTTCCTTGTACTTCTGCTTATCTTCCAATGAATCCTTATCCAACTCTTCCCCTTTCGCCACTGTTGAAAAAAAAGGGTTGGTTTTCCAACTGCTCATACTTTTCCCTATAAACTCAATTATATTTTCAGCCACCCCTAATATTTTTATGTCCTGAATGCCCACGAATGCCGCACCATATCGTAAGCCTTCCTCTAATCTATTCATGCCACATCCAAGATTTTTTTCTCCATTTGCAGTTCTTTGAAATGCATTTAGCAATCGATAGTTGGTCTTTTGTTCCTAAACACCTTTTCCTCCCTCCTTCTTGTCCCACTGGTAGTGAATCATTGACTTCAAAATTGTCATATGCTTTTGAACTGAGTATCTCTGTCAATGTCTTCCAAAGCAAGTTCAAGCAAGCAATTGGTCTATAATTTTCAGTATCTGTAGGATCTTTTATTATTAAAATAGTCCTTCTCACTACAAGCCATTCTGGTATCTGGCACAATCTGACACAATCATCCAGAAAAACAACAAGCCTCTCATAGATTTCCGTGAAAGATCGAATCCATTACCCATGAATTCCATCAGGTCCGGATCCTTTCCACTTAGGCATGAACGTCATTTGTTTTCTCAGATCTTCAACTGAAATGTGGATATCCTCTTGCTTGTCCCATTCCAGTCTTTCACTTACTCTAGTGACCCAGTCAGCATCAACCTTGTGATAAGTCTTTCTTGCTCCAAACTTTTTAGCCTCTTGAGGTTTAGAAGTCACTGTTTTGGTTTCATTTCCTTCCAGATTTCTAAAAAAAAAAAATACTTGACTGGTTTGTTTTGAATAATCTGTTGTCGTTAAACTGCTGAATTCTGTTATACCTCCTAATCTTGGAAACTTTTGTCACAATCTGCTGCTTTATCTCTTCCGTAGTGGTATTAAACCCCTTGGCTTTCAGTTTGTGTCGTCCAGTTCTTCTTTCTCTTCTTGATTGTATTTTCCACTTTCCTTTGAACCATGCCTGAATTCAACCTACATCTTTTCTTAATCTCTTCATGTCACCTTCTATTATTTTTTCTCCAATATGGTTCTTCTTTCTGTTTCATGTTTGGTTCTTTCGCCCCTACCATCTCACCAACCAATAGAGCCTTTGCCTGCAAAATGTCTATGACATTTGTTATGCTCTTCAGTGACACCTTTTTCTCTGTTCACATTATTTACTCTGCTCACATTATTTGTCGCATTCCTTAACTTTTTTCTG
Source organism: Euprymna scolopes (assembly GCF_053919585.1). Taxonomy (NCBI): domain Eukaryota; kingdom Metazoa; phylum Mollusca; class Cephalopoda; order Sepiida; family Sepiolidae; genus Euprymna; species Euprymna scolopes. The sequence continues at coordinate 20,349,334 of NC_136491.1, forward strand.
GTCAATAATCTTGCAATTAAAAATATTCCCTTTTTCAGTATTTCTCGTTAATTCTTTCAGTCTATTCAGCAAATTTAATTCATCATCTGTTATTTCCGCACTGGAAATCTCACAATTATGAAGTAAGCTATCCTCCTCTGTTTGAATTATATGATTATCTATCATTCCCATAGTATAATTTCTGCTTTCTTCTTCTAACTCTTGGCACTCATGAGACATTTCTGGAAGTGTTTTAACAGAATCAAATTCAAGCAAGATTTCAGCATAGTCAATACCACCGGCAGATGAACTGTTTACTATCCTCCTTCTGACCTATTCTCTTTCAACTGACGTAAACCATATTTTTCTAAGTGTTGTTCTTATCTGATTCATCAGCTTATTTTCAATCATTTCAAACGTACCTCCTTCTTCCCTGTACTTCAGTATCACCTTTCCAATTCCTCTTGTATGATCATCCCGTTCCGCTCTCAGTTTACATTCCACTGCAAACTTGTGCTTGCTCTTCCTTGTTCCACTTTCTTTTCACATCACCAGCTCTTTTAGCCGATTTCCTACGAGTGTAATAATTTACTTTCTTGGAATTGGGCAAACTCGGTACTCCAGTGGCAGAAGTTTAAACGTTTGCATAAAAGGTACAGTCCTCCCAAGATCCAACTCCTTTGTATTTATATTCATCATAAGAATGAGTTGCATTTGTGGAGGTTCCTTCCTCTACCAACCAAAACTAAAGAACACTTAATCTGGCCGTAGAACTTGGTTATCTCCGCTGGACGTCAACCCGGCGCTTCCTTACCACGAGGATTCAGTTTCTGCTTGGAACTAACCAGTATTTTTTATCGAAACACAAGCTCTAGAAAGGTTTTCGGCCAAGACTTAGAACTCTTTCTACCAGAAAAATGCAAAGTATCTTCGACAACAACGACAATAACGACGATGATGACGATACACACATTTAAACAAATTTATACGTAAATAAAATAAACAAATCCATCACATACGATAAACTTGCTATCATTATTATTATTATTATTATTATTATTATTATCATTATTATTATTATTATTATTATTACTATGATCATCATCATCATCATCATCGTCATCATCATCATTATTATTATCATCATTATTATTATTATTGCTATTTACTTATTTTATTATTTCTAAAGCTTTTTTTTTACATTTTAAATTGACGTCATAGCTTTCTTAAATAAAGTATGGCAGATATACGCGTAAAAAACGCGTTTTTAATACAGGCATATTTTGTTTTTAGTTTAATAATTATGTGTTGTTTTTGTATTAATCGTATCATTTGTTTTCTCAAACAAAAATGGAAACTACAGATTGGTTTCAGTAAAACAAATCAGAACCAATAAATGATCCATGTACAATAAACTTTCATTTTTTACTTCAAATCTTATGTTCAGTATTTTTTTTCACGCACAATAAAAAACGAAATCTTATTATTTGTAGCATTCTATTTATATTACTTAGTTTCATTAAAAAATATTCCTTCTTCTACGCTGAATAGGAAGTTTAATTTTATATTATATATATATATATATATATATATATATATATATATATATATATATATATATATATATATGATGATTTGCAACATCTCATGGACTTTAAGTGTCTGAGAGAGTGGCACTCGTCTTACAAGACGAGTGCCACTCTCTCAGACACTTAATGTCCATGAGCCCAAAAATGACTTTCATCGCCACAGGACCATTTTAATAGACAAATGCCTAAGGGTGTATCTGTACACAGATGATGTTACAGAGTCTTAGCTTTGTACGACAGCTAAGTCTCTCTCTTGGTTCAAAATGTTGAGATCCAGCAACAAGCAAGAGCAAGATAGCCAGCAACAAGTTAAACTGCAAACCAGCTTAATGCAGGTACTAGTCTACGGCTTTATGGTTTTTAAATCAGAGATTTGCTTCTCCTATAAAGGTTGCCTTCAACACGGCTTACGGGAGCCTTCTTCACCCCAAAATATTATATATATATATATATATATATATATATATATATATATATATATATATATATATAAATTTTATAAAAATAAAAGTATATATTTTATATATATATATATACATATATATATATTAATATATAACATAAACTGTTATATATATAACATAAACTTATATATATATATATATATATATATATATATATATGACATAAGCTGTTAATATCAAATTCTAACAAGTAGCCAAATAAATGCAAACATCGAAAAGTTGCCTTATTTACGGGTCTTACATTTCATTTCGAGTTATTCTAAATATTTTTATATTAAATCCGATCAACAGTTTCTGATTTGCTTAGTATAAATATGCACTGGGCGAGTAGATGTTTAATGTGTTTCATGTTTGCAATGCATACGAATACCTTGTGGCAAGTGAGAAATATTTAAACAAGGGAAGAGAAACAAATAAATAGGAAATGTGCTTAAGTTTCATCGCTACATATTTAATTTATAATCCAAAGAGTTACTACCTCTTCAAACAAAAGTTAATGAAGACCCAGAAAAATAATGTTTCTACATATACAAATTACTCAGGTGCTATTATGTTCCGCTAGAGCTTTCTCAAAAGTAATGGCCGCAAAAATACATGACACGTTTCTTTAAGTTCTTGGTGTTCATTAATTGGCAGCAGATTCGACCTATCAAGTGGGCATCTCAGTAGTCTTCCTGATGTGATAAAAGTGATATATATATATATATATATATATATATATATATATATATATATATTATATATATTTAAAAGTGATATATATATATATATATATATTTAATCGCTGTTCATTTGGATTTTTCGTCTGATTTTATGTATATTTAGTTGTAAATTATGCGTGAAGTTCGTCATCATTGTCTGCCTTCGGGACGTGAGTTTTTGTGTATGAACATTTTATTACAAAAAAAAAACTCCAGCCGTTTTAAACGCTCTTCTGTTCATTTGGATTTTTCGTCTGATTCTATGTATATTTAGTTGTAATAAAAATAATAATGAAGTTCGTCATCATTGTCTGCCTTCAGGACGTGAGTTTTTGTGTACAAACATTTTATTTAAATAAAAACAAGAGGAAAGGAGGGAGGAAAAGGGAAAGAAGGAGAAAGAAAAAACAAGATAAAACAAAAACTCAAGCCGTTTCAAACGCTGATCTGTTCATTTGGATTTTTCGTCTGATTCTATGTATATTTAATTTGTTTTTGATTTTTTTTGTCAAACTCATTGAACTGTACCCATCACCTTCATCTTGATCATTGAGGATATATGACTTTTGGAACGCTACTTCATGTGTATTTTACATGTATGTGCATGTGTACGCGTGCGTATGCATATGTAAGTACATTCTTATATGTGTGTGATATTATGTGTGTATATTTGCATGTGTGTGTACATGCATATGTATGTTTGAGCGCATTCTGTGTGTATGCATGTATGTGTGCATGCATGTGTTTATTTCCATGTGTATGTGGGGTGGAGAGGGCTCCCGTAAGCCGTGGTGAAGGCAACCCCTCTAGGAGAAGCAAATCTCTGATTTAAAAAACCATAAAGCGGGAGATCAGTACCCGCATTAAGCTGGTCTGCAGTTTAACTTGTTGCTGGCTATCTTGCTCTTGCTTGTTACTGGATTTCAACATTTTCAACCAAGAGAGAGATTTAGCTGGCGTACAAAGCTAAACCTCTGCAACAGCATCCTTGTGTAGACACTCCCTCAGGCATTTGTCTATAAAAAGTAGTCCTATAGTAATGAAAAAGTTGTGACGCGTGTAGGCTTGAAATGCTGGAAGCATGGAATAACTGATATGCCATCATTATATGTATCCGTGTGTGTATGTATGTATATAAGTATATATATTTATGTGAGGTTGTATGTATATATGTATATATATATATTTGTGTGTATGTATATATATATGTATGTGTATATATGCATATGTGTATGTTTGTGTATAAATGCATAGATATGTATGTATATGTAGTTAAATGCATGAGTATGTATATGTGCATATATGTGTACGTATTTATATGTGCATATGCATGTATATGTGTGTTTGTATTTGTATATGACTGTATATATGCGTATGTATTTGTGTATGCATGCATGTGTGTATGTATATGTATTATGTATGTATGAATATATGTATGTTTATGGATATATGTGTGTGTATGTGTGTATGCGTGTACGTATATATATGTATGTATAGCAATGACCGTCTTCAGTGTTATGTCTGCTTGAGTGTGTGAATTCGCCGGTACCACTAAAAAAAAGTAATGTTAGGGCTCATGGACTTTAAATGTCTGAGGGAGTGGCACTCGTCTGACAAGATGCTGCAATCATCATATATATATATATATATATATATATATATATATATATATATATATATATATACTAGCTGTACCCGGCCACGTGTTGCTGTGGTTCCGTTTGGTGAAATGATTAATGAGTATGGTCAATTAAGGCCTTTTTTGCATATGGTTCAGTAATTTTCCTTGGTTACTAATAGATTTGTAGAAATATTTTCTTTTTTTTTTTGCTTATTTTCAATTGAGGAATCTGAAAATCCTTTCTTTGCTTCAAAATAGATTTGGAGCAATTTTTTTTTTAATTTGTTATATTTTTCTTTTTTTTTTGCTTATTGGTAATTGATCTGTATGGTCAATTAAGAGCAATTTCTTTTTCTTTGTTTGTAGTCATGTAGTTTTCCTTGTGTCAAAATAGATTTGTAGAAATAATGATTTCTTGTAATTTTTTTTTTTTTTTTTTTTTTCATTTTCATTTCAGGAATCTGAAATTCCTTATATAGCTCCAAAATAGATTTGAAGCAATATTTTTTTAATTTATTTTTTTTTTCTTTTGCTTATTGTTAGTTGATCTGTACGGTCAATTAAAAGCAATTTCTTTTTCTTTGTTTGTAGTTCTGTAGTTATCTTTGCGTCAAAATAGATTTGTAGAAATGTTTTTTTGTAATTTTTTGCTTATTTTGATTTGAGGAATCTGAAAAAAGAGAAGTATGAAAAAATATTTGCTCGATTGTTTTCTCAAATAATTAGCTTATTGAGAACTTATGTTCAAATAAGCACAATGTGTAGATATATTTTTTTTTAATTTTCCTTTTTGTGCTTATTTTTAATTGAGCTGTAACGTTAAATAAGGTCAATTATTTTATATGTAGTTCTGTACTTCTTGTATCTAAATAGATTTGGAAATAATTTTTTCCTAAATTTTCTTTTTGCTTATTGTTAATTTAGGAATCTGAAAAAAGAGAAATCTGAAAAAGATATTTGTTTGATTTATTTCTCAATGTATTGGCCTGTCGACAAATGTATGGTCAAATAAGGCCAATTTTTTTTTATTTGCGGCCAAATAGATTTGGAGAAATATATTTTTTTAAAAAAGTGTTTTGTTGTTTATTTTTAATTGAAGAATCTGAAAAAAGAGATGTCTGAAAAAAGTATTGGCTTGATTGATTTCTCAATTTATTTATCTGTCGAGATCTGTATGGTCAATTAAGACCGTTTTTTGCATATGGTTCAGTAATTTTCCTTGCTTACAAATAGATTTGTAGAAATATTTTCTTTTTTTTTTTTTTTTGCTTATTTTCAATTGAGGAATCTGAAAATCCTTTCTTTGCTTCAAAATAGATTTGGAGCAATATTTTTTAATTTGTTATATTTTTCTTTTTTTTTTTGCTTATTGGTAATTGAGCTGTATGGTCAATAAAGGCCAATTTAGCTTTCTATGTGGTTCTGTAGTTTTCTTTGTGTCCAAATAGATTTGGAAAAATGAATTTAGTTTTAAAATTGTTTAAGTTTTAATGCCTATTTTTAATTGAGGAATCTGAAGAAGGAGAAGTCTAAAAAATATTTGCTTGGGTGATTTCTCAATTTATTTGCCTGTATGGCCAAGTAATGCCAAGTTTTTTATGGTAATTCTGTAATTTTGTTTGCGTTCAAGTAAGTTTGATTCTTTGTTTCTGCAAGTTTTTAATTAAGCAATCTGAAAAAAGAGGAGACTGAAGAAAAACATATCGCAGATATCGCAATATAATCAATTGTTTGGCCAGTCAACATCTGTATCGTTATGTAAGGCCAAGTGTTTTTTAGTAAACAGATGGCTCGTACGCTATATGCACGTGAGTAAGAAAATGGTATTGATTTCCATAACACAAAAAGCAAAAATCATTTATAAGAAGATGTAATCTTTATTGTAATGCTATAAGATTTTAAGAATAATTAATAAATCGTTTAAAAAATCTGTAGAAAAAGCAAGAAGCAAAAAATTTAAATAATTGCAATAGCAATATAGTAATGCCCCCACAAAACACCGGAAAACGGTAAGGAATAAATATTGTTGGACAACGTTGAAAGAAGGATTTATGTGTAAAAACTATTTGAATTGTTAAAGTATAATCGTACAATTTCTAAATGCACGTGAAAGTTGAAAAAAGAAAATTTATGGGGGGAAAAATGTAGAAACAAGATTGACTGCAAAAAAAGGAAAAAAAAAGGAAACAGCAAATTTAATTTTTATGGGAAAAAATGAATGCTATAGTTAGCACAAATAATTATAAATGTATCTGGGAAAAAGTGGACTGCCAGAAAGTGGTAAGAAAAACAAAATAATTTTTAACTCCTATAATTCGAGATAAGTTCAAATATGAAGTTATTTAGACAGATTTACCGAAAGAAAGTTACCAAGGAATTTGTTGAACAATATCCATCCAGAATCAGTAATAATTCGTAATGAATGTAATCTTGGAATTTAACTAAAAAAAATGGAATTTTGGAATGCGAGATGCCGTAAAAAAAATGTAGAAATAAGATTGACTGCAAAAAAAAAAAACAGCAAATGAATTTTTATGGAAAAAAAAGAAGCTTACCAAGGAATTTGTTGAATATCCAGTATCAGTAATAATTCGTAAAAAAAAGAAAATAAATAAATAAACGGAAAGAAACGCCTGAAACACGTGAGGAAGAAAAAAATCAGGGGGGACAAAAAATGGGGTAAGTTTTTACAGCAAATGAATTCGATCGAAAAAAAATGGATGCTATTTTTTATTTATTAATATTTTCAAGAATTAAACAAATTTATTTTAGGTAGGCTTGGTTTTAATCAAAACACTTGGAATGTAAATTTAAAACAAAATTTAATCTTGTAATTTAAATTTTTAAAAAAATGGAATTTTAGAATGCGAGATGCCGTAAAAAATGTAGAAATAAGATTGACTGCAAAAAAGCAGCAAATGAATTTTTATGGAAAAAAAAGAAACTGACCAAGGAATTTGTTGAATATCCAGAATCAGTAATAATTCGTAAAAAAAAAAAAATAAAAAATAAACGGAAAGAAACGCCTGAAACACGTGAGGAAGAAAATAAATCAGGGGGGGACAAAAAATGCGGTAAGTTTTTACAGCAAATGAATTCGATCGAAAAAAATGGATGCTATTTTTTATTTATTAATATTTTTAAGAATTAAACAAATTTATTTTAAGTAATTTTAGGTTTTAATCAAAACACTTGGAATTTAAATTTTTTTTAAAAATGTAATCTTGGAATTTAAATTAAAAAATGGAATTTTGGAATGCGAGATGCCGTAACAAATGTAGAAATAAGGTTGAATGCAAAAAAAAAAAGCAAATGAATTTTTATGGAAAAAAAGAAACTTACCAAGAAATTTGTTGAATATCAGAATAAAAATAAATAAAAAATAAACGGAAAGAAACACGTGAGGAAGAAAAAATGCGGTAAGATTTTACAGCAAATGAATTCGATCGAAACAATTTTTAAAAATTAAACAAATTTATTTTAGGTAGGCTTGGCTTTAATCAAAACACTTGTAATTTAAATAAAAAAAATGGAATTTTGGAATGCGAGATGCCATAAAAAATGTAGAAATAAGATTGACTGTAAAAAAAAAAAAAAAAAAAAAAAAAACAGCAAATGAATTAGCACAAATTGCCGGAAAGTGGTAAGAAAAACAAAATAATTTTAAAATCCTGTAATTCGAGATAAGTTCAAATATGAAGTTATTTAGACAGATTTACAGAAAGAAACTTACCAAGAATCACCTGTAACACGTGAGGAAGAATAAAAATGGGGGGAGGAATGCGGTAAGTTTTTCCAGCAAATGAAATCGATCGAAGCAAATGGATGCTATTTTTTATTTATTAATATTTTTAAGAATTAAACAAATTTATTTTAGGTAGGCTTGGATTTAATCTAAACACTTGGAATTTAAATTTAAAAAAAAAATGTAATCTTGAAATTTAAATTAAAAAAAATGGAATTTTGGAATACGAGATGCCGTAAAAAAACAAATAAAACTTATTTTTTGATGGATGAAATAAACAAATAAATTATAAATGTAAATTTTGGATAAACAAATGAAATGCCTTATACTTAGCGATGTAACACTGAAAATGCCATGCGAAATCGTCAAATCGTAGTGAAATCATTCCAATGTGCATTCTACCGGAAATAAAATTTGACCACAGGTTCGCATTTAAGAAAAATATTTTTATTTCATTTTATATATTTTTATAATTTGGGATGTTAATTTATTTTAATAACATATAAACTGTCTGAAGCTTTCAAATAAATTGGTAATGTACCAATATGGTTTTATTGATAACGAACGAATCAAGACTTACATTTTTAATTCGAAATCGTCAAATCGTCGTGAATTGACTGCAAATCGGAAATAAAATGGAACATAGTTCTGCATTTATGAAAAATATTTTTATTTTATTTTATATATTTTTATAATTTGCGATGTTAATTAATTTTAATAACATGCAAACATTCCTTGACTTTACAGATAAATATTCTGAAAATTTCAATTAAATTGGTAACGTAGAAATATGGTTTTATTCACTTTGAACGAACCAAGAATTACATTTTTATATATATAGATATATAAGGATAACAGTATAGTTACATTCCAAGATTCAAATATTTATTATTCAAGGAAAGCAGTTCCTCCAGCATATTACAATATCGGTATTTTTTTTGCAGATCCGTTTCGTTATGCAGAAACAAACAGTTATTATTATGTAAATATCGTATCTTTTCGTGGATATACTCTTCAGAAAAAATAGAAATTCTTTGCCTAGGTAGAAAAAATATATGACAGCATAATGCTGCAAGAAGATAAAAAGTTCGTAGAAGACTCAACATCGTTTGTGTGTTCCGGCAGCCATCTTTATTCACACACACACACACACACACACACACACACACACACACACACACACACATATATATATATATATATATATATATATATATATATATATATTGTTTATATATATATATAGATACATGCACATATACATCTGTATATATATATATATATATATATATATAGATAGATAGATAGATAGATAGATAGATAGATATGGTGGCATATATATATATATATATATATATATATATATATATATAGAGAGAGAGAGAGAGAGAGAGAGAGAGATTCCAAGATATATGGAGATAAATAGATGCGCTGGAATATATATATATATATATATATATATATATATATATATATATATATATATATATATATATAAAGCTGTGTGTGTGTGTGTGTGATCACGAATAGGCTCCTATATAGTTGACTATTTTAAAAAAACTGATTACATATAATGATAGAAGATGTATCGAGACACAGGAATGGGTATGTTTGATCTGGCAGAATGGTGGTTCATTAAAATTGTGGGGTCTGCGTTCGTGCCTGGCCCCAAGAGTATGGAAATAAAAAATTTAAAATTTAAAAAAAAAAGTTTACAAGTGTTTTTGATATAGATGTACATAAGAAAACTTTGATAAGTATGTTTAAAGTTAAATAAAGATGGTATAATAAAATTGTGGGGTCTGCGTTCGCGCCTGGTCACCATAGAATGGAACTAGGCACACAGTTTAATAAAGACTTTTCATATCTATCTGCGTAAGTATACTTTGATAATTATGTTTCAGTTTGAAGAAATATGGTATAATAAAATTATGGAGTGTTTGTTCGCACCTGACCTCCATAGAATGGAAATATGTCACAAAGTTTAACAAGTTTTTTGTAATATAAATCCACAGAATATTGTGAAAAGTGTTTCAGTGTGAACGGGTATGGTATAACAAATTATGAGGGTTATCTATTTTATTTTTACTTTCATCATATTTTGCTTTGGTTTTGATACCCTCAAATTCGAAGCTATCTCTTTACAACCCTTCCTTTTCATAACCTATCATACTTTCATAAATCAGAGTCCATTTTCTGTAGGCTGTTTTTGAACCCAGTCAAGGACGGATACTTTTACTAGTATATATATATATATATATATATATGAAAAAACAGCTATCACAGCGGCTGGACAGGCAATTACGTCAAGCCAGAATCGAAACCTGTCAAAACTTCTAACCATTATGCTATACGGCTGCTGCTGAGCGTGTAGTGAATTAACGATGTTTAGACATTGTTTGTATATCACTTCCCAATATGCTCGACCCAAGATAGGTAGCATCTCTCTCTCTCTCTCTCTCTCTCTATATATATATATATATATATATATATATATATATATATATATATATATATATATATGCTACTAGTCAACGATTTGTACAATCTCCATATCGGAACTCCAAATCGTCGGGGTTTACTCCTATAACTTTTGCTCTTTTCTACAAAGAATTATTAAATTAAAATTGAAAGTAGTTTTTTGGTGGTGAATAATTGTTATATGAAAATAATTATTGGAAGGGGGAATTTCATACAACCTGGGCAGTCCATTATCGGAAGCAGTATAATGTCCTCCGGGGTGATTTCCAAGTAGGCAGAATATTGGTCCAGGGGAGAACACAGTAATCCCAGATAACAAAATGCGTGGTTGCTCCTTATTGATATTCTGAAAGGTATATGGGGCGGCCGTATTCGTTGGAGTGTTGAATGCGTTTTGGTATATGTAATCCAGATTCTTTTTTGGAGTTGGCACAGTATATCAGATATTGGATGGATATACCAATCCATTGCATATATTCCCATGGGTGATGGAATTATATATGCATGTCTATGGGGCAATGGAACTCGAAACTCAATGGTCTTGGTAGCAAAATATTCCGAGAGATGATTTTTAGAAGAGATATGTTGGACGAATAGCTTCTAATATGGGATTGATACTTAGTGAAAGCCGGTCAGCTTTCTTGTTGAGAAGGGGTGAGGGAAGCCTTTTAGATGAAGGGACGAGGAGGATGGAGGTGAGGTAGAGAGGGTAAAGAGAGAAGGGCGAAGGGTTGATATGGGCGAGGAAGCATGTGCTTAATGAAATTTCTTCGGGGGGGGGATTGTATGTTAGTATTCGATAAAATGTGTTGACCTCTTAATTTTAGGTTCAAATGGGAGATGTACATTCTTGAGATTTCTTTATGGGAGTGTGTATAAGAAGGGGTGGATGCGCTGTTTTTCTGTGTAGGTAGGTGAGTAGGTGAAGTGGAAATGGAGACAAGTCAGGGTCTAAAGTTTTGAAATGCTTGGGGGATTACTTATTTAAGTGGGTTAAAGATTGGGTGTTTTTAATTATGGGGGTATATTTAAAAGTAAACTTGATTTGCTGAAATACATTTTGTTCATTACGTTTGTTATCGTAGTGTATTCTGGTTTAATTAAATTTATTTAAAACGTATATATTTCTGTTTGGGGGCGATCTATGGATAAATAGGCTTTGCTGTTCGTTGGGTTGGAAACGATGTTTGAGTGGATGCTTTATATACTTTGGTTGATTAGCTATTCTTATACTGGAGGGATTTGATACATATGCAGGGCTGAATGTGAAGTTGTCCAAACGTGGTTGAATATAACAGAAATATATACGTTTTAAATAAATTCAATTAAACCAGAACACACTACAATAACAAACGTAATGAACAAAATGTATTTCAGCAAATCAAGTTTATAAATATATTTATATAATAAACCGTATATCTATCTGTCAAACATGCACCTAAGCGCAGATACAAGCAAATAGACACTCACACACATATCCGCATATATATATGCACATATATATATCGCATTCACATATACATATATATCCATCTATACCATGCATACACACATATACACTTATACACACACGTGTCCATATATTCCTGCACATGTATACACAATCACGTATATACATATCACAAAACATACACGCCTGCACACATGTGAAAAAATGCACATACATCGGAAACTACAAATACATCCGATCGCGCCAACGTCCGCGCGTTCCCAAGTGTAAGAGATATTTCCATACGGAGATAAAGGCGCGCATATCATATACAATTACAATTACAACGAGCTTGCAACTCAATTAAACATATACAGGCATCAACAATTGATCGGGTTTAATAATTCTATTCTAGAATGGGAGAGTAATCCCCATTGTCTGCATATACAGATGGTCCGGGGAGATGCAGACATCTGGAGCGCATTAAATTACGGTAAATGTGTGTAACTCTGTAAACTGTACATGTTCATATACATACGCATCCATACACATATACATACATACATATATATATATATATATATATATATACATATACATACATTTACATACACATGCATACATACTCCAGTACATACTCATATATATATACACACAAACATATATATACACACACAGAACGCATATTCACATGCGCGCACACACATGCACACACACATACATAAGGAAATAAAATTAATGGAAACAATTTATATATATATGTATATATATATACACACAACTCTGTAAACTGTACATGTTCATATACGTACGCATCCATACACATATACATACATATATATATATATATATATATATATACATATACATACATTTACATACACATGCATACATACTCCAGTACATACTCATATATATATATATATATATATATATATATATATACACACATTTATATACACACAGAACGCATATTCACATGCGCGCACACACATGCATACACACATACATAAGGAAATAAAATTAATGGAAACAATTTATATATATACACACATATACACACATACACACACACATGTACAGACATATACGTACACAAACTCACACATACATAAGTGCATATATACACATACGCATACATTAACACAGGTACAAAGATGCGTGTCCACATACATCATCCACCCACCCATACATGAATACATATATACTCATACATATGTAAACCCATGTGCATACATATAAGGGCATATTGCCATAGGTATAGTGGCTTAAGTGATTTTGAGCTGGATATACTTGAATTTTTCCCTGTGCTTGCATAAATAAGCTCATTTTGGGTGTCTATTGTGGCTTTAGGGTATATCATTATTGCAACAGCTTCTGAAGTACAAAGGTTGCAGATTTTGGATTTAGGGTTGTTTGAATTGGATTTTTTCAGTATGTCCCATTTTACCGAGTACAGGATATTCCTACGTTGGAGGTTTCTGATCAGAGTTGTTAGGGAGGTGCCTTTATTGCTATTTGGATTTTCATTATTAAAGGAGCTTACATGGTTTAATATTCTCAGTTTAATTAGATTTGCCGTTGCGCCGATATACGTGTGGGATTTTACGTTTGCATTAATGGTGCCTACACTGTTGGAGTTTCTATTATGGGTGTGGGATAAACTTGTAGAGGGGGGAAGGGATAATTGGGTTCGATTCGTTTTCAGGAGGGGGTTCAAGTGTAACTTGGGTGTTATCTTGTGTCTCATTTATGGGGGTAGCAAAGCGGGAGTTATTGGAGCTCTCTAGTAATTAATATATTTTGAGTACGATTTTTGGGTGTTCTATCACTTATATATGCTGCTGTATTTGGGAGTTCAGTGACTGTACACGAGTATATGACGTCCTTGTACATGCAATTATTTCTTAAGGGGCAAGATTGTTTGTTTAGGCAATTATAATTTTGTGTGGGTGGAATCTGCGAGGGAGGGGCCTGGGCTTTTCTTATTTTAGAGTTATTTGATGTCATTATCGTTTGCGCTAGGTTAGTCGTAGTGGAGTAAGAGATTTTTATTGAGTTTTTATTTAATATAGTGCTGTATCTATGGGGTTGTTGAAAGGATTGTTCAATTATTTTAAAGAATTCCTTTGGTATGTTAGTTTTTACGTTGGAGCTGTATGGTGGGTTGAACCATATGGATTTTTTTTCGCCTTAATTTATTTCTATTCTTTTTAGTTTGAGTGCTACTGGATTTAGTCTTAGAGTTTGTGTGCTCTGGATTAGGGTTATGCTTGTTCGAAAAATTACGGATAGTGTTATTATTTTTCTTTTGGGTCAAATTGGGCTTATGGTAAGGGGAGTAAGTTTCCGAATATAGATTTAAGGAGATGTCCAAGAAATTCTTATTAGGATCAACTTCAATAGAGAGGCCATAGTTTCTAAAGAACTCATGTAATTTCTTTACAGTGTTATTGTATTATCTAGGTCTGTCTTTTGTGATGAAGAGGGCATCATCTCTATATAGGTCTCCCTGTAGGTTTTTAAATTCTAAGCTAAGCTCCCTTAACAAGTAAAGACCAACCAAATCGGTGATTTATGCAGAGTCGTTTATACCCATTAAAATGTCAAAATTAAATGGAGTATCTTTCCTGGTACAGTACTTTCCATCAAAGTCAATCAGAGAACGTCTAGCCAGAAGGATAAGCTTCCTTTCTAAATCTGTTATATTTTGGAATTATTCTTAGCGAAAATCGGGGCTTTATTAAGAAGTATTGGGGATATAGATTGGTAATAATTACATATATCGAAAGTTATAAAGTTGAGTCTTTTTGATCTTTGAGCTGAAGGAACCATTTGAGGACAGTTTGGGAGCATTGCCAAAGAGGAATTTTACTTTCTCTTTTATCTGCGGTATAATTCTGTCTAAGATTTTCTTACTAAGTAGTCCTAAATCAGAGCTTGAGGCGCAGATTAATCTTAACGAGGGGTTGTCTGGGAAATTTTGTTTATGGTCCTTCAACGTAAATCTTGGGGTTCCCGGGGTAACGATTTCGGTGAAATTGTGGAGGTTCATTTGTTTGAGTATGATCCTGGTATCTATATTTATCATGTCTAATTCGTTTTTATGAACAATTTTATGAGACTTATTCAATTCTTTATACATAAGCTTCTCATAGGTGGGGTAGTCCATCTTATAGTGTTTTTTTTTGTTTTATCTGCAGGTATAAATAGGTTTGCGTTTTTCTTAACTTTCTGTGTGAATTTGTTTATTTTACTTGTGGTGGCGTTAATTGGGTGCTTCTGTTTTTTTTTTTTCATTTAACTTTAACTAGGTTCAGCATAAGTTTTTCAAACTCTTCTAATTGGGGGTAAATTTTGGTTGGAAGACTGCTTTAAGTCCATAGAAATTAGCGGCTGCTCTTTCGATTTGTTTTAGTTCTCTATTGGAATTAATTGGGAGTTCATTTCTAAAGTATTCGGGGTGTGGGATTTGCGTTTTGATTTTATACTGTTTGTTGGAGCGCATATCAAAATGGTATGCCTTCCATCTAATATTAATGAGGAATTTATTGATAGCCTGTGTAAACTTGTGGATGAAGGATAAATTAGAGGGAATGGGGATATTTTTAGCAGAGAGGGGTATATATTCCTTGTCAAACATTTTTGGTAAGGATAAAAAGCTCGACCAGGGAGAGGGAGCTTCTAGATAAGCGAGATAAGACACAGATTAAAATTCGATGAAAATCCTGATAGATATTACTAGAGGTAACACTTTCAGGGTGATCCTAGCCAAAAAGGAAAAGCTCAATATTTAAATATAGAGCAATATATAAATTTAGTATATTATATATATATATGCTCACACGCACGTGCGATTGTGTACCAATAGGAACTGACGGACGATAGCGCGGGAGGCATTAGTAATTATGTGTAGGGAGAAAGGAAGGTTATGTTTAGTCTATGTATGTAATAAGCAGTTAAGAGTCCGAACGTCATCACGTCAAAGTGAAATAAACCCTGGTGGCAGGTGAACGCTGTTTTCTCTTTATCATTCTTATTCATTCAGTTTAACCTGCCAGTAACCTGACTTTAAATCTAATTTCGAGTCAATAACTGGTAATGGTCGGGCATACTTCTTTGTGACTTTATTCAATGCTACACAAAATATCTTACTGCCATCTTTCTTTTCTACTAATACTATAAGGAAACTCCACTGGCTGTTCGATCTTTCAATTACTCCTGCCAGCGTTATTTCATCTACTGCTGAATCTACCATTTTCCTTTGCTTTAGTGGTGTTCCATACGGGAATTTACGTATGGGCTCATACGTTCCTGTATCAATACGCATCTCTACTACATCAGTTCTGTCCAAGTCCTTATCATCCGTAACGAACAAATCCCTATTCCGCTTTAGCAATCTATCGATCTCTAGCTTGAATTCTTCAGGTACCTTTATTCCTTTCAAGTTTTCATCAGAGATCTTATTATTTTTTTCTGGCGTGATAATCTCAGTAATGCTACCAACCGCACTACACTTAGCTATATGACAACCTCTTTTTAAAGTAATCGTTTGATTGGTATTATTCAGCGGAAACTTACTAGACTTGTTAATTTTTACCACTGAATTAACCATTGAATTTCCACTAAGATTACTAACAAATCCGCTGATTATTTGCTCTATCTCATATTCCAATCCCTGACCGTTACTAAAACCCGCACGAGGATTGCATGCATGTAGATGCTGGGCTTTTACCGCTATTTTCTCGGCCAGTCTAACTATTGTTGAAATATGAGCATCTTCCTCCAACGCTATATATTCATTTCTTAATCTCATTGCTCCTAAACCAAAGTACATTCCTTCCCCATTTTGTCTAAGCCAATCACAGCCTAGTATTACACTTCTGGTGAGATTCTTCACAACAAAGAATTCATGCGGTGTGGACTGCCTTCCTATTTCTATCCTTAATCGGGCGAGACTTTCCACCTTTAATTGAGACCCATTTGCTGTCCTTAAATTTACTGGGGGGGTCTTTCTAAGTTCAGGCCATTGTCTCAGTACATTGAAAACACTACAGTTTATTACCGAAACCTCTGCCCCCGTATCCACTAGAGCTCGATAATTTTTGTCTTCAAACTTAATTGTAATGGAGTTTGTTGTACCTATATTACCGATTACGTGTGTCAATAACTTCTTGTTCCCGATCGTCGAGTGTCGTATAAAAGGAGCGCCTCCTTTTCCCTGGATATGTCGATTACAGTTTCTCCACATGTGGCCTTCTTTACCACAACAGAAACACTTTATGACCTGCCTTCTTCTGTCCTTTTCCCTAGTTTTATATACCGGGCCCCTATTTTCTACTCGGTTTCCTCTTTTCCGTCTATCGTCGTACTTTGAAGGGGAACTGGCTGGACCCACGGCTTCAATTTGAATTCGCCGTCTAGCATGACAACCCTTCATGGGTTCGTCTACATATTCATGGCTTGCATCAAGCCGGATCTTCCATTGTACTTCTGGTAAGCGGCCTGAAGATCGTTCGGCTCGTGTCTCATTACTGCCATCTTAACATCTTAACATCTCGATCTCTGAGACTTTCTATAAAAAAAACCTAATGCCTGCTTTGCAACTATTCCACTATATGCCCCTCTGTTAGACGTAGTATCCTCTGGAAATAGTCTTGGATTCCCCCTGATCTACCCTCTCTTATGTTAGCTAACTCGACTATATCCGCATTGGACTTTGTTACAATTCCATAGCAGTCTTCTAAGGAACTCTTCAACTCTTCCCATGTTAAATGCGCATTGTTAACTATCAATCTATTAATATACTAGCATAGGTACCCAGCGTTGCCTGGGTTGACATGAAGTTCCGTTTGAAACACACCTGTATACTAATCATTTTCATAATGGGCAACGTGGATACACCCACAATAAAAATAAAAGAACGGATGAAAACATGTAATCGCCTAAAAAAAGAAGTATGTGATACCCTCTCCACCAGATATTTCGACAGAAGGGCTACAAAGAGAAGAAACTATTCTTCGGATATTGAGCACTGGAAAGATCTCCCCCCCCCAAAAAAAAAAAATAATAATTAAAAATATATCATTACAACTTTTGTTTCAATAAAAATAGCAGCGAATGTCCGTGCGATCGAAAAAAAAAAAGGAAAAAAAGATCTACCAAAAATTAATTCCAAAAACAATTAAATTAAATTTTTCGTCATTTTATATTTCTAATGTAATCCCCCCCCCCAATGAATTTGTCATATTTTGGGGTTCGTTCTGTTTATAAAATTGTTAGGTGAAAGTACAGAATGGTCTCATAAAAAATTAATCAAGTTATTTTATGTTTCAAATGTAATTCCCGCTCCCCCCCACTACCACCACAAAAAACAAAAAAATGTATTTGTCATGTTTCTTCCACACCCCTCCTCCCGTCGCCTAACTTGAAAAAACATGATAGAGATGACATGACTGGTCGAACATTTTACGTTAAATTTATATAGAAAAGTTATCCCCCACAGTAAAATGGTCTATAGCTTTCTACATAACTCGTGAAAATTAGCATAGTATACGTAGTGGTACTTGTGCAGAATAGCGTATCAAGAATTTACCAGAGATTCCCGAAAAATTCTGATTTTGGTTGAGATAGATATGAGAAAACACTCCTCCTCTAAATGGAGGCGTCCTGGAAATGCTATTGAGCCCCACGTTTTCCCATGTACATAGAGAACGAGCGCGTCTCGCTCCCGCCTTACCTTATACAAAATAGTCTCTACGGACAGTGTTTTCTTTCTCCAAACAAAAAGAATAATCTATATATCCATAAAAGTGAGGATGTGCGTGTGAGGACAATTCTCAACCTATCTACACAACGAATTATTGATCTACAGACTTGAAATTTGGTATATAAGGTATTCAGACATGTGGAAAACATTTTAATCGTTTTCATCCGGAAAAATTTAAAAAAATTGTGTACATGTGTGTTATTGGAATTTTTTATCTGTTTTCAACTGTTTCACAACTGAGATATGACGGATTCCTTATGTTAAGTATAAGTTGGTTTGAAAACACTTTTTAAAAATGATATCAAGCTAGTCTAATAGTTATCGTACTTGACTCACTGTCTTTAAGTTGTCTTTCAGCTCGAGTATTTATTTTTTACTTATAAGAACTGAACTGTTTAGAAAGAAAAACAGAATACTCGCATGCACATGTCTGTTTCATTCCGTTTTTTTTTTTTTTACTTCATTTTTTTAGGGGAATTCAACGTTACGTTTAATACTGAGCAGCGCCGGGTACATCTTCTAGTAAATAAATTTTAAAAAAATTAATACAAAAATAACATTAATATAAATAAAAATAATAATTGATAAAATCCATTAAAAACGTGCGCGAGCCTTTTCTAGTCTCAAACAAAAACACACGTTCACATTTCAAGATATATTACTTGTCATATACATACGCGCACACAAACATACGCGTCCACGTCCACACACGTGCATATATTTACGCTCACGTATATACACTCACATTCACGTGTATATACACACACGCTAACGTACACACATATACTCACATACACGCATGCATGGACAACATCACTTCCCCTTTCAAAGGAAATCCACACATGCGCAAAAGACCACCGGAAACACCTATAAAAGAAAGAGCAATAAGCGGTTTCTACCTTTTAGGACCAGCTTTCGAGCTGTACGGTCTACGGACCGATAGCGTGCCTTTTCGGCATGCGCGCGCACGCGTGTGCCTCACACCACTTGCTACTATGTGGGACAAAAAGCTAACAGACCGTATGTACACTTTATACGCTTTCTATCTCCATAACCTGGATTGACTTTCCCACTCTATCTCCCCTTCGGCTTTGGTTCATCAGCAGACATATGCGCAACTCTCTACCGAGGTTAACCCTCTCTTTCTACAGGCCGGCTTGCCACTTCGCGTTTCTCTATTGCATTCCCCTTTCCTTCCACGCACGTAGTCTTCAACGGCCGGATGGACACGTGTACACCCAAGACTTTCATTTCTCAACAGAAAAAAAACGACATGTTTATTTTATTCCAGCATTTCATTTTTTGTTCCTCTACTCCATCTCCTTTCCTTGCCACGCGCAACATGAAATGGTGACCCCGTTATTTTAAAATGAAATGGATGAGTTTGAATGAAACACTTATACACACACAGACTCTCTCACTCTCTCTCTCTCTCTCTCTCTCTCTCTCTCTCTCTCTCTCTCTCTCTCTCTACAACAATACTTTCCCTCTCACCAGCTAACAACGAGAGACGCACACCAAACTATAGACCTTCCTTCTCACCAGCTAACAACGAGAGACACACGCCAAACTATACACCTTCCTTCTCACCAGTAAACAACGAGAGACGCACGCCAAACTAAACACGTGTTGTACCTTTTTCTTTCACTTGTTTCTTCACGAAATAAATCCTAGTTCGTTTAATTCAATTTAACACGTATTTCGTCTCTTTCTCAATTCAATTCATTAGTCCTAATTTTCACCACCACAACAAACTGGCGCTTGACTGACGCGAAACGAACAAGCATGGCGACCCTACCTTTTTGAAATTAATTGTTTTGAGCGAGACGCGCGTTTTATTTGATAAAGAAAAAAAAACGAACTTTTCAACAAAGAAAAACAAGTGAACCCCTACCGACAGGAATAACTACTACAAACAACAATGACAAAACCCCTCGTCAGACTCGGCAGAAAATAAACACGGAGCTGTCGACTTCATAGCGAATTTAAAGAAAAATTCGAGCTGGACAAACATTTTCACGGTTTCCGGACATTACCCTGCAACAAATGCGAGGAGCAAAATCACATAGGCCTATACACATTCTCTCCCGCACAGCAGATGCAACAACAAAGAAACAATTACAGAACATCCCTACCAACACATAGGAAGAAGTTGAATCAACAATACGAGTTGAGATGCACCACGCACGCTGATAAAATCACAACTTGGAAGTTTCATGGACAGCCGGCAACCGGACACTATCGTTCAACACGAACGAATGCACAACAAACGCCCGTACAGATAATGTACACACACTACCGCAGACTCACATGCGAAGACAACGGAAACTGGAAACTCGTTCAACAAGAACGAATGCATAACTAGCGCCCATCCAAACAATGCACACATTACTGCAGACTCACTTGCGAAGAAACCGTCAACATGAAACAAAAATTTTCCTTCCAGACGTACAATTCATTTCACTGTCCAAGCAACTCGTTGCACACGTCAGCACACACACACAAAAAAAAACAACCAAAGAAATATCACCCTAAAAAAAGAGTAAACGCCTTTTCCACGCGTAAGTAAATTTTTTTTTTTACGAACACACTCCGTTTTTGACATTCCGTTTTTGACGTTTTTTTAAACAACCACACCAACAGCAAAAAAACAGGACGAAAAGTCAATTGCCGAAAACATTACTTACAATATATATATATATATATATATATATATATATATATATATATATATATATATATATATATATATACACTGCATATATTTTTCCCCCTAGGAAGGGGAGTATTGTGCGAGCCTTTTCTA
This sequence comes from Euprymna scolopes, assembly GCF_053919585.1. Taxonomy (NCBI): domain Eukaryota; kingdom Metazoa; phylum Mollusca; class Cephalopoda; order Sepiida; family Sepiolidae; genus Euprymna; species Euprymna scolopes. Next base: position 20,370,918 of record NC_136491.1, read on the forward strand.
GTCTCACACAAAAACACACGTTCACATTTCAAGCTATATTACTTGTCATATACATACGCGCACACAAACATACGCGTCCACGTCCACACACGTACATATATTTACGTTCGCATACATACACTCACATTCACGTGTATATACATACACGCTAACGTACACACGTGTACTCACATACACGCACGCATGGACAACATCACTTCCCCTTTCAAAGGAAATCCACACATGCGCAAAAGACCACCGGAAACACCTATAAAAGAAAGAGCAATAAGCAGCTTCTTCCTTTAAGACCAGCTTTCGAGCTGTACGGTCTACGGACCGACAGCGTGCCTTTTCGGCATGCGCGCGCACACGCGTGCCTCACACCACTTGCTACTATGTGGGACAAAAAGCTAACAGACCATACGTACACTTTATATGCTTTCTATCTCCATAACCTGGATTAACTTTCTCACTCTATCTCCCCTTCGGCTTTGGTCCATCAACAGACATGTGCGCGACTCTCTACCGAGGTTAACCCTCTCTTTCTACAGGCCGGCTTGCCACTTCGCGTTTCTCTATTGCATTCCCTTTCCTTCAACGCGCGTAGTCGTCAACGGCCGAATGAACACGTGTACACCCAAGACTTTCATTTCTCAACAGAAAATAAACGACATGTTTATTTTATTCCAGCATTTGAGTTCTTTGTTTCCTTCATGCAATTCGTTTCATTATTTTTTTCTTTTAGCGAGTTTAGGGTATTTATATCCTGGTCCGCAACAAACGTCCTCTTATGAATATGCGTGTAAGGACAATTTTCAACCTATATACACAACGAATTATTGATCTACAGACTTGAAATTTGGTATATAGGGTATTCAGACATGTGGAAAACATTTTAATCGTTTTCATCAGGAAAAAAGGCTGCTAAGGAGTCAAAATTAAAAAAATTGTGTGCACGTGTGAGTTATCGGAATTTTTTTATCTGAAATATGACGGATTCCTTATGTTAAGTATAAGTTGGTTTGAAAACACTTTTTTAAAATGATATCAAGCTAGTCTAATAGTTATCGTACTTGACTCACTGTCTTTAAGTTGTCTTTCAGCTCGAGTATTTATTTTTTACTTATAAGAACTGAACTGTTTAGAAAGAAAAACAGAATACTCGCATGCACATGTCTGTTTCATTCCGTTTTTTTTTTTTTACTTCATTTTTTTAGGGGAATTCAACGTTACGTTTAATACCAGGCAGCGTCGGGTACATCTTCTAGTAAATAAATTTTTAAAAAAAACTACTACAAAAATAACATTGATATAAATAAAAATAATAATTAATAAAATCCATTAAAAACGTCCTCTTATGAATAATGAAGAAAAAAACTCAATTTTGTCTGAATTAATTGTTTGCAAAAAAAAAAAAAACTGGTACTGTTCGTCGAGCGTTCTAATATTTATGTGAAGACTCGGGAATCTCTGTAAGTATGAAAATGTTTTTCTACGCAGATATCAACACGGAGAAACGAGCATTAACATCGGCGTAAAAAAGTAAATTCTGAATTTAAAATAAGTGACGCCAAGACAGGCACCGGTAATCTCCAAAAATACCGTTAGGGCTTACAACATGGCCGCCAGAAGAGTCAACAAAAAACTGCGAATAAAATATATAAAACTCGTAATTTCTGTTTTTAAAGTGGATTGTCAATTTTCTTTATGAAATATACTTCCAAAATAAACTATTACAGTCGTTTAAAACATAATAGAAGTATTATTTTTTATTTTTTAAAAACAATGTTTACAAAATGTCTACGAACGTGCGTAGACATTTTGTAAACATTGTTTTTAAAAAATAAAAAATAATACTTCTATTATGTTTTAAACGACTGTAATAGTTTATTTTGGAAGTATATTTCATAAAGAAAATTGACAACCCACTTTAAAAACAGAAATTACGAGTTTTATATATTTTATTCGCAGTTTTTTGTTGACTCTTCTGGCGGCCATGTTGTAAGCCCTAACGGTATTTTTGGAGATTACCCAGGCACCCATAAATGTGTCAACGTGAAGCTAGCTGGAAAATGAACGAAGAGAAAAATAATGCGAAAAAAAAACAACATAGTCAAAAATACTGCATGAGGGAATCATTAGGGTTTACGCCGCCTTTAGCGGTGTCATTGTAGTTTGTCCCTGAATAAAAAAAAAACAAAAAAAACATTGCAATTGAACTCGTTGCACGTCTTGGCGTTTACTCTTGTTTTTTACCATCCACGTATAAACGATAATGAAACGTGGTGGCAGCGATGAGAGCAAAGGATTTTTCAAGTATGATGAAGGAAATAGCGGAATATATTTTAGGAAGACGAATGCAAATAAATCATGTTTTATTATTTTGTTTTAATTTGTGTGCACGTGGAGTAAAAAAAAATGGCTAAACTCAACATGGAAGAAACAAATATACCTGTGGCTTGTATAAGACCTTTATCCCTGTGCATGGAAAATAATTTATGAGCAAATTGGAAACTTTGTAAGCTGAAATGACATAATTATGACTGCTATTACGTATCTGGCGAGACAGTCGGTACAATACCAAACGGCGCTTTTTGCGCTATATGCTAGTAGATGAGACATCAAATGTCTATTAGGAGTCTTAAATTTTAACTGCTGAAGATAAGAGAACATTCCATGAAATAATTCAGACGTTACGTTCGATAAATGCGCCATAGGGAGAACAAACGAAACATACGAACGTTACGTCTTCCATAAGAGAATCAGAAACTGTGGAAGCATTTATTACGTCGTTTCGTACGTTGATAAAAAAAAACTTGCAATTTTTATGACAGTTGCGTCTCATCAATATTGCAAGATCAGATAATTCTTCGAATACATAATCCTCATACACATGTGGAATTACTAAAAATGAGAGAGATTCTCAAAACTGCATAGACATATGTAATATTGAAATTATTAAGGAGTCACTAACCGGGTTCCCTGTGATTGGATGAAAAGCAATTAATCCCAGGCTTCCCTTTTTAGATTCCTCCCAATCCCTCGATAGCGGTTATTTCGGCTTCTCTTACTCTTTTGTTTGTTGAGGCCTCGAAGACAACACGTGTTTTTCAGTCTTCTCCGTCATTCATACCAGACACATGAGAGAAGTTCCGACAGCAATTGAAACACCAAAGAACTCAAGACTTCCTTTTTTTTACCTCAACCCGGCCAACCTCCAAAATGGCACAATGACGTGGCCCTTTTTAAGGGAGCTGGGGGCTTCTACATTAATAACCCGTATATATAGCTTCTAACCTTGTGTCTGACTTTGTGATGAAGTTAAAAACGTTTCATACAGGTGTTTTGTGGGTTTGGGAACGTTAGATCATGTCGGTTGGGTTTGAATGACAGGTGTTATCAAACTTTTAGCAGTGACAAAATCATTCAAGAAAGGTCAGACGTACACGCGGATATCTAAAGTTGAAAAACAAAGCATTGTATGAAACGCATATTTCTCTCTCTCTCTCTCTCTCTCTCTCTCTCTCTCTCTCTCTCTTTCTCTTTCTCTTTCTCTCTTTCACTCCCCTTCTCTCTCTTTCAATGAAGATAGAGAGAATTATAATTTTATTGTTGTAAAAACAGTTGAGATTTGCTCGCTATACGCGATGGGTTGACAAAATATGCTTCCTACTTGTTAACTGTTAAATAAATTATGTATATTTTTATAAAAATGCATTTGTCGCTATTTTTATGCAAGTATTCGATTTAAGCATGCCATTAATGCCGACGATGGGAAGATGCGACCCATGCCAGACAGTTATGGCCGACGACGTATCGACCCGTTTTCGCTGATGCTTCCAACAGGTGTCTATCGTTTAGATATCGTTGGATATCGTTTATTCCCCGGGGAGCTGGTTGCGTTCCCAAGATATTCTTCAACCAAGTAACCCTCCCGGGGAGGCGATAGTACCACACCACTAGCAGTATCAGAATTTTTGTAGGAATTTTTGACACCCCTAACACGAAACTGCGAATACAATATAAAAATCTCGTAATTTCTCTGTTAAAAGTGGGTTATTTATTTTCTTTATGGATTATACTTCCAAAATAAACTATTACAGTTGTTTTAAAAGTAATAAAAATATATTTTTTTTTTTTAAAACAGTAATGAATTTTCCGAACTCAATATTTTTAAATTTTTAAATTTTAAAAATCTATCAAAATTTTTCTATTGATTCTATTTTTACGATATTTTCAGGGTCAATGTGAAATTTTATGTTCTTTCCAATAAACCGAATATAATATTTTAGACAAACGTTTTTTTTAAATTCACGCCCCCCCCATTTTCACGCCCCCCCATTTTCACGCCCCCCCCCATTTTGAAATGTCTATTAAAAAGTAAATAATTAATTTATGTTTAATAGGTTTATATATCACAAATTGAAGAGAAAAGGTCAATAAATAATATATTCAAATTTAAAACAAAAAAAAAAAATCAGTTTTTTAGAAATTTACCTGTAAAGTCCGAAGTTTAAAACCTTATTTTATAAGAACACATTTTTTCTTTTTGTCTTTTTTTTTTTTTTAATGAAACCTTGGTCCTTGCTCCTTTAATTGAAAAAAAAATTAGGGCTTGAATTACATTTTTCGAGGAGTTATAAGCTTAGAAAGATAGGGGGTCGAATAATTTACGCCTCTCATTTTGAAATGTCTATTAAAAAGTAAATAATTAATTTATGTTTAATAGGTTTATATATCACAAATTGAAGAGAAAAGGTCAATAAATAATATATTCAAATTTAAAACAAAAAAAAAATCAGTTTTTTAGAAATTTACCTGTAAAGTCCGAAGTTTAAAACCTTTTAAAAAAAAAAAAAAACACATTGTTTTGTTTTGTTTTTTTTTTAAATAAAACCTTGGTCCTTACTCCTTTAATTGAAAAAAAAAATTAGGGCTTGAATTACATTTTTCGAGGAGTTATAAGCTTGGAAAGATGGGGTGGAATTATTCACTATTTTCACGAAATTTCTGACACTGCTACCACACCACAGGAAACGAACAACGTTAAAAGGACGAATCATAGATAAGTTCCGCAAAAGCGACTGTTTTGCAAAGAAACATTCTTTCTTCCTCCTCTTTCCTATCAATACAAGTTTCTTTATAACTTTTTTGTGTTGTGTTCCTTTCTGCTTGTTGACGTCACACTATTTTTGTTAACGTCTAAAGTTGAGAAAACCAACAGTAAGCTGTCAGAAAATGCTATAAAATCCTGAGACTGATGGAAATGAACAGAGTGGGTCTGAAACCTAAGAGAAAAACGTCGGCACAAATCACAGGGCATGCCTTCGGGTCAAGATAAAAGTGTAATATCTGTTATTCAGATCTACACTTTAATTTCTTGTTCTCTGTCAGTCGAGGAGAAATCCTTCACGACTGAGACAATTTTTATTTTTGTTCCTTTTCTCCACATTAAAAAACGACCCTGTCCCGTGGGGAGGCATTGTAAATAGGGACAAATCACAGGGCATGCGCCTTGCGACGTGAACTGAGTAAAGAGTTATGTTCTGCATATGAGAAGAACCACTTTGCTATGAGATGCAAACCTGGTTCAAATCTGTGAGAAAATAGAATATCTCTACAGCCGAAACGCAATAAGACGATAGTGGTAGTGGTTCAGACTATGGACATATAGACATTGTCACAACAACAACAAAAATAAATTCTGTAAAACAAGAGACAATAAAGGCGGAGATGACGGTGAAAGGTAGGTACGAGCAAAAATGGCCGAAAAAATAGGGGAACGTAGATTTGAAGGCCGGTTTATCATATTTTTTTTGTAGTTCTCCGACTACGTTTTTATTGTATTTGAAAGACTAAAGGAAAAAAATATTTGTACGCGTAAAAAAAAAGTTAAGAATTTTTCTATTTTACGGCGAGCTATCTAATTGAGCTAAATTTTTAAATTAAATAAATTCATTGTAAAAATTCTTGGAAAGATAAATATTAATTTTCTGGGTCTATTTTAAAGATAATTAGTAAAGTCCTAAGATAATAGATGAAATGTTAAAAAAACACACCTTGTTTGTACAAAAAATAGCTTAATTAGCCTAAAAAGCGAGAGGGTCTCCCTTCGTTCAACTGAATGTAAAAAAATTTCTCGTCACATGAATTATATACGGAAGCCCAAATTTTTAGACAATCAGAAAATGACGTCAGATATTTTAAAGGGAGGTAGGGGGAGCTGTTTTTCTTTTTTCTCCCAGTCGTGCCTCCGTACATTCATATCGTGAACGTTAGTCTAATTTTTACCATTTTTTAATTTAATTATTTTTCTATGTTCCTGCTTTTAAATATTGTTAAAAGTTTTATTTTTCAAGATTAGATAAAAAATTATGCTACCCCAAAAGTTTCACATTCATTTAAGCAAGGAAATTATTAGAATCGTGCATACAAAAATCATGCAAAACCACTAAGATTTAAGTAAAAATGATGTGTTCATTATATTCCGTGATCATTATTTGATAAATACTGAAAATTTTATTAAAATTGGTTAATTTTCTGACTTTTTTGGTGAATTTGGAAGTAAAGGGAGGGCGCAAAATGGTTATATATGTTGAGCATCGGCATTCGTTTTGCACGTACCTAATACCTAGTGAAAGAAAAGACAATTACGTTTCAACTTGATCGTGGAGCTTCGGGCAATATATTGAATAAGAAGGATGTGAGGGAAAAACACTTGAACATTCAAATAAGATTCTTTTTGTCATGTGGAATATTGAAGTAATGAAGTCATTAGGGAAATGTCATGTTAAAATAATAAACACCAAAACTGGACAGAAATATGCAGTAAAGTTTGTTCTTGTAAAGGAGGATTTCTACTACCCATACTTAGGGCTAATGCAATTCAGTAGATGGCACTCATCACAATTAATAATGCCAAGTTCAAGAGGGTTGCCAAAGTATCTCAACTGGATGAAGTCGGCTGCCAGCATCCGGGAAACTTATAACAGAATTTAAACATGTATTCATGGCAACCTCCTGTCTAACAAGACAATGGCATTATGCATCGAGTCTGGTGCACTGCAGCATCTGCTGTGGCTATACAGTTTGAAGCTGGAATTGGCTCTGCAGATGGAGGCCTGGGAGGGTTACCCTCTCGGCACTACAGGCAAAGTCCGACGGAAAGGTAAGCTAATGCGGTCGGAGCCAATACAGCTGCAGAAGTTGCCGGAAAGGTGTTGCAGTGCTTCACGATCCGCTTATTGTTATGAAGACTCCAAACCGGATTTTTGTCAGGGTTTACTCCTTTAGTCTTTGCCTTTACCAAGGCATCCACAAGTGGATTTGTCCATAGCTGGTGAAAATTTGGAAATATTTCTACTTTTGACGAAAATAATGGAGATTCTCATTGTAGTTATGGCTGTATGAACATGAAAGCGAAATCCTTAAATGATGGGTGAAAGAAACGCGAATTTTGTAACGGTGAAAGTCGAAAATAACGAAGATCCGCATCGTACGTATGGCTGTATCAAAATGAAAGCGAAATGTATTCAAGGAGGAATTGGGTGAAATTTTGGGAGAGGAAATATGGCGGCAGTACAAAGAAGGCTACTTTTGCATAAATTGAAAGAAATAAAAACAAAAAAGAATAATTTTTATCGCGTAGGTTAGGATTAGGGTTTAGGGTTATGGCAATGGTTGGGTTAGGGTTAGGGTAATGGTTGGGTTAGGGTTAGGGTTAGGGTAATGGTTGGGTTAGGGTTAGGGTTAGGGTAATGGTTGAGTTAGGGTTAGGGTTAGGGTAATGGTTGGGTTAGGGTTAGGGCTAGGGTAATGGTTGGGTTAGATACATATTTGTAATTTTATTTATTGTATTTTTCCCTGTTTTTCCTAATTATCATTATAACTTTCTTATAGCGGTTTAACGTTTCGCGATCGGCCGCTTCCGGTTATTCCAGTCAGCGGCCGAGCAATCCCGAGAAAATTCGTGGAAATCGCGGGTTAGTAAATGCGGAAGTAACCTCCCTTTTTTTAGATTTAGCTTTTATTTCTATTTGCTAGAGACAAAAACTTTATTCCTTCAACGGTAATTCAAACGAACCACAGCTAATTAAACACCCCTCGAAAAATTGAACATCTTGTTTTTCATATTATTTTGATTCTTCGGATTACTGTTCTCATCTTGGGTGTTACTTTAATAACGTTTCGGTCGATGTAACCTTCGATCTTCTTAAAGCTATAATAGGTAATATAAATAAATAAAAATAGCAATAAATAGGTAGTAATACATAGTGATATATAATGATACTTAATAAAATTGTACATCTAGAAACAAAATCGGATTAAGGATCCTAGAATTGTCCGCAATGACCCGTGGCGTAGTGGATAACGTATTTGGAAAAATTCAGTTGTAAAGTTATGCTCTTCTGGAAGTTGAAGATCCGATCCTTAGTGCGACATTCAAAATACAATCGCGATTTACTTAGAACCTCTACCCAGTCGTGGCTGACAGAACGAGAGAATGCTACCCCCGTGAATTAAATAACGAATTATTATTATGAACATACCTTCTGTTTAAGCGCATGTCAGAAAATGGACCCAGTTCGAAATTCCGTGCAGATTCTTCAGATCGACAGAAAGATTCCCGATAAGATCCAATAGAAGAGGTTACATCGCTCGAAACGTTGTGAAAATAACACTCAAGATGAGAACAGTAGTCTAAAAATCCAAATAATACAGATAACCAATTCTCATCTAAAAAATTTAAAAAAGCACGTTCTTTATTTTTATTTTTTTTAATTTATTTGTTTTAATTGTTATAATGTGAGAATTCGGTTTTAAATCGAAAGCAATTCAAAAAATAAAAGTAAAAATATTAAGATGTTTTTTTTTTTTAAATAGTAGAAAAACTCGCTATGACATCACAAATGACCACGGAATTTTACATGAAGTTGTTGATGACGTAAGCATATAATTATTTATGTCTTATGTCTTAGACAAGGAGAGTCTCCTGCGTGTTTTTTTTTCCAATATGTCGACGGAAAGTGAAAAAGGTTTTAAAATTGGAGTTATACGAAGGAGGTCGAAAAAAATAGAGGTTTGTGAAAATCTTCAAATTCTTACACTCATCTCAAAGTAAAATCTAAAATTATTTTTAATTTTGTAATATTTAAAAACATTGTTTTTTGTTTGTTTTTTGTAAATAATTTATTCAACAAAAATTGTTTTTCTTAATTCCACAAGATATTATAAGGACTTTTATTGTTCCTTTTTATTTTGAATTTCCTTTGTAAGTTTTTTTTTCCGGTTGTTTATTTACGAATGGAGGCATTACTCGTAATGACTAGTACGAATAAGATGCTTTTTGTTTTTGTTTTACGTGAGAGCCACTACTTATCAAGACCCGAAGGCCACTCGATAACAAGTGTTAATGAATATAAGGTGGTAGTGTTAATGTTATAAATTGGGTAGAATTTGATTATTTATGGGGACGGTTCAACAAGAATTTGTTTGCATTGGATATAAAGTCCACGATGCTGTATTTAATCGGGAAGCAAGACAGCGGAACAGTATTCCACGGGCGGACAGTCCTGGGAAAGAAGCTTTGTTCGTGGAAGCTCCGTTTAGATTTAGGCATATATAGAAAGTGGGAGGTGGATCGTTTATAGTGGTTGTAGCCAGACGAGTGATTTTTTTTTTTAAAGTTTAGCAAGAAGGTACTATAGATTTAAACTTAGACGAGTACTTGCCATGAAAAGTGATTTTCTGGTGAAAGTTTGGCAAGGGGGAGATCATACATTGAAGTTGAGGTAGTTTTGAAAATGAGATTGTATACTCGTGGTGCATTTTGACATCATTTTAGGCAATATCCAAATTTGGCAAAAGCCTTGTCAGAACGAGTACATGCAGGGGACGAGAGTTTTTGTAAAGTATTTTCTTATTCATATCAGCTAAATTACCGTTTGTATATCTCATCACATCCGGAACTTGACGCCAAAACTTGGAAAAAAAATTAAAAAATAATTTTAATCGCGTAGGTTAGGATTAGGGTCAGGGTTGGCTAAGATGCATGCTTGTAATTTTATTTATTGTTTTTCCATTATAATTATCTCGTAGCGGTTTAACGTCTCGCGATCATCCGCATCCGGTTATTCCCGTCAGCGGCCGAGCACAGCCGAGAAACTTCGTGGAAGTCGCGAGTCAGTAGATGCAGAAGCACCTCTAATTTTATCTTTCAATAGCATTTTATTAGGGTGACGCTTTTTGCCACATGTGATGGAAAGAAAAATAATATTTTTTCTTTCAATAGCTGTAGCATTTTATTAGGGTGACGCTTTTTGCCACATGTGATGGAAAGAAAAATAATATTTTATCTTTCAATAGCTGTAGCATTTTATTAGGGTGACGCTTTTTGCCACATGTGATGGAAAGAAAAATAATATTTTTTCTTTCAATAGCTGTAGCATTTTATTAGGGTGACGCTTTTTGCCACATGTGATGGAAAGAAAAATAATATTTTTTCTTTCAATAGCTGTAGCATTTTATTAGGGTGACGCTTTTTGCCACATGTGATGGAAAGAAAAATAATATTTTTTCTTTCGTATTCCGATTCTTTAAAGCTGAAAACGCATAAAGGGAAAGGCTCGGAAAGATAACAAATTCGAAGAACGCAGACGATAGCAAACCACACTACACCACTGTTTTCTGAGAAGCAATTATTATGAACATAACCTTCTGTTTAAGATCTGGATTATAAGGCGAAGCAGAATTTAAAGTCTAGAGCCTCACAAAGTTTGAAATACATTTTCGCCTTTTATGTTACTAATTAATAGTTATTATTTAGTACGAGGATTTGATACTTACTAACCGCGGGCCAGATCCGGCCCATGAATTCATTTTGACCGACCTGCAAATCTCATTACCAATGGCTCTATTTTTTAACATGAGAGACGAGGCTTTCGGATTCAGCAAAAGGCCTGCTATTATCTTACTCTGATTCACCCAACCGAATGTGAATACTATGACGGCAAAACACAATCAAAACCTACCCTCCCAATTTTTTTTTAATGAACTTAAAACAAAAACTGAGAGCAAATTTGACAGACATTAGGTGGAGACAACTTCAAAGGGACAATATTGTCTCAGTCGGCATTCTAATTCATTCCTTCAACAGCCTTGCCACCTACTGTATGTAAATTACTGGAATTTTTGAATGGGTCGTGTTTTATTCGTTTCAGTAACAGATTCATACACGTCTTAATTTCATCTATTTCGTTTCAGTGATATATTTTTCCCAAGTATTTTGACTTTCCCTAAAAAAAATTATTTTGTTATGTGTTTTTTTAATTTTAGATTTCCTTTTGATTTTCTGATTTCTTAATGTTTATTTTTATTATGTTTTTTTTTAATATTTAAGTTTATATTAGTCTGCATATATAATTCTCCTTAATTTTTTATTCATGGCCTTCGTCCGGCCTGCGACCCGTCATTATAACATGATTAAAGTCTGCAAGGTAAAATGAGTTGCCGACCCCTGATTTAGTGTATTATGTAGTACTTGTGTTAATTATAAATACTAAATCGAAGCTGAACTTAGGATCTCTACCTCGATAGAATTAGGAGGCGAAGATAAATTTAGGTTATTAGAATTTAGCTTTATTAGATCTCTTTTTTATTTTCGTTTTTCAGAAAAGGGAAAATGTTGCTTGAGAGACTATCTAGGATTTACACCGCCTTTAGCGGTGGCACTTTAGTTTGTCCATAGATAAAGAAACATTGCGATTAAACTCGTTGCACGTATTGTGTTTTGTCTTATCTATTGCCATCCACATATAAATAATAATGGGGGGAAAAATAAGGAAAGGACAATAACAATTGTTACGAGAACAGTCGCCTGTTCTTGTAAGTAAGTAAAAATGAGATAGGATAGTCCGAGAATTCGAACCTGGGAAGCTAGGTTTGAAATTAAGATTCAGGAGAATTTAAAATAAATAATACAGATATGTTATTGAAAATGGAATGTAAAAGTACCCATTGTTTAGTTTTCCATAAAATAGTTTAGATATGTGGCTCAAAAGAGAATTTAATGATTCAATTCTGTTTATATGAAAAAGGAATTAAATTGAGGTTATACGAACAATAGAAAATGTTAAACATTATTATAAAATAGGTTAGTCGAAAAATAGAACTCTTGTTGTAAACATGTGAGGAAACAGTGCATGTTTTTAGACACGTGAGGCATGCCAGGCCACGGGATCGATATGCACGTTGTTTGGTCATGCAATGACGTCATGGAAGAAAGGAGTTGTCAATATAGTTAGAGCTTTAGAAGAATCAGAGTCAGTATGAGTGCGAGTCAGTGGCGAAGCAGGGTCGAAAGAGGGTCGGACTGAGCTGACATGAGTCATGAAGGAACCCACCTTTAGAGGCGAAATGTTGAAATCATGTAGAAACTTTGAATTACTTGATGCAAGCCATTGACTGGTCAAGAAATAAAGGACGTTATTATCATTTTGTAGCAACTGTCCTGTGATATGTCATTCAACAAACGAAGGTATTGTGAATTTGTATTAAAAGAACTTTGTATATAAAATTCATATAAGTAATGTGTCTACCATCTTAAGAATGTTCCCCCCTCCTCCTCAGCTATTATAAGTAATAACTGGTTCCTTCTTTATGGTAAAAGAACTGAGAATCATCATCTCAAAAATATATGTGTTAAAGAAAGATAATGTTTATAGAAACACTCCCAGAACATTCAGAACTGTATAAATCTCTCTATCTATATATCTATCCCCCTCTCATTGTGTATTACATGATCCCGTCTCTCCTTTAAAATGTACCCTGTCTCTATCTCACTAATATGAACACTCAAGAGCACCTACAGCGTAATACAATGTACGTGTATGACCGTTGAATTAGTTTCACTTTATTTAGTTCAGAAGAGCTGGATAATCTAATACGGTCTTCCATAGCTAAAAAGTCTGATTTTCATAATTAAAATCTTTTAGTTGTATTAAACGATCTCGATCTAGGAACGATTTTCGAGCGGTCTCTATCAAAATAGGAAAGGCTTCTCTTCAGTTTAACCGATTATATTAACGTGTATGAATTTTGAAAGTGTTACATTAAGCGCATGTCAGAAAATGAACCCAGCGCATCTGGTGTGATTGATGCGGAGAGTTCAGAAGTCGACTCCCTAGATAAGACACAGTAGAAGCAGGTGTCAATTGTTACATAAGAAATGATGACGTCCGAATTTCAGCAGTTTGTGATGAGTAGGGTCGTGACAATCGAATATTCTTTTTTATTCTTTTAAATCTCGGGTATATATACGCCACAGTTAGACACAACTAACCGAGAACCACCTCCATCTATATAAAAACATATAAGATATTAACGGATATATACTCAAGAGTCAAAACAATGAAAAGAATATGCTGTTGTCACAGCCCTAGTGACGAGGAAATAGCTGGATGAGACGTGTCAATGATGTAGAAATCTAAAATAAATATCCTCGAGATTTATTTGTTCCTTGACAATTTCTTTAAAGCTACGAAAGAAAATTGAATAAGAAGGAATTAATTTTAGCCTTTCTTTTACAAGGAATTAATTTCGGTCTCTCTCCTTGTGAACGAACTTCTCTTCCCAATAAAACCATTAAAACCGCCAATAAGTCTCTTTGTGTTTCCATACATGAGTTAAACAGCCATTAAATAATGCAGATCTACAGCCGCACACATCGAAAGCGACGAAGCAATAAAGACCAGATCATATGTAAACAAAAATAATTATGTAAAAAAAAAACTACTTTTATTTAATTGAGATGTTTCTTGACCGCTCACTAGCGATAACCCACAAGTATGGTGAGTACGTGTTTGTCCGAAATGCACAAGTATGTGTTTGGTGAAAAGACTATATGCTTTTAAATATATATTCTTTATAGTGTTTGTAAAAGTTCAAATAACACTTTACATTAAACCAGGACTTTATAACACTTCTGTTATAACTCGAGAGGCCCCGATCAAAATTGGAAAGCCTTCTCTTAAGTTTAATCAGACATACAAATAATAGCCAATAACTGTTTATTACTAACAAAAGAGCGAAAATACAACTGCGGTTTGACTATTTATGCATGGCAAATTAAGGCACAAAAAATATATGACAAGACTACTTTTTTCTGACATTTACGCACGACAAATTAAGGCAGGAAAAATTGTTCCTGCTGCTTTTTTTTTCGATAAAAATCTTTTTGTAAAAATTAAACAAGTTTATTTTTTAGATTTAGTGGGAAATATTTTTTTAAATATTAGTCAAGCATGAAAATAAAAAAAATACATAAGTTAAAAGAAAGACAATATTTATTTACTTTTTTTTAAATCATAAATGTTTTTTTATATTGTGTGTATTTAATAGTAAATATTATCCAAATAAAATAGCAATAAGAAGTAAATATATCAAAAAATTATTTAATTCACACAAATCTCGGCCCCCCAAAAAACTTGTTTATTTTTTCAAAGATTTTTAACATTTTCTATTGAAATCGCTTTCTATCGCTCCCTTTCTGAAAATGACTGCTCAGTTGTTAATACTATATCCAGCAGTATTGAAAATTCATTGCAACTTCATCTGTTATCGCCATCTTTGTTATTTATTTTGTTTTTGTTTTTGGCTTTTTTGGTTACTTTAATGCTCAGATTCTATTAGGTTAGTGCAAAAATAATGTGGTTTTTACTTGAAGTTGAACGTAGGAAACGACATTATTTTTCACCACCTTAATAACTGACTACCCACACTAACCCTAACCCTAACCCACTCTTATTGCACAAATTTAGTGAAATCTGTCCTCAAATTGTCATCTTCCTTACATGCTTTCTTGGTAATGATCACCATTAACCATCCTTACTTCATCTTTTTTCTTGGTAATGATCACCATTAACCATCCTTACTTCATCTTTTTCTCACTTCTGTTTCCTCTTTTCCTACATTTCGTTCTGTTGTTCGCGTTGAGATTAAATTTTCTATTGATAGTCCCTTCTATAGGAAGACGTTCAATTACAGGAAGGTTAACTAGGATGGAGTTCACAGCTTCCTATGTGACGTTCCATGAGATCCTATCTTTGCTATGTTACCGAATAATGTTGCTAAGGCGGTTAGTGACTGACTTCTTGTTGGAACCAACACCTTCATTCCTCACCGTAAGTTCAAATCCATATCTCATTCTCCTCCCTGGTCTTCATCTATTTGTGCTTCTACCATTGTTCATCATAACCATTATTTCAATCAGTATTGTTAGACTGGGTCTGAGACGTCTAGACAATTCTACAGAAGAGTTAGTAATGTCTGCAAGAAGGCAATTTTGTGGGGAAAATTCTGCCTATTCTCAAATGATTCGTGACTCTATCTCATCTCAAAATGTTAAATCTCATGATTTTCGAAGAATCTGTAGTAAACCTGCGATTCCTTTTCCATTTAATGGTCATCAGGTTATTTCATCTTCTCATGATAAGGCTGATCTTTTTGCTCGTCTTTTTGCTGGCAGATCTTATCTTAAAGAATCTGGTGCTCTTCTTCCTGATTTTCCTTTGAAAACTGGTGCCACTTGATGTCATCCCAAAGATGGTTGCTAGGATTCTTTCATATCTTGAGCAGTCTAAGACTTCCAATCCTAATTCAACTCCTAGTGTCGTTTTCACACGTTGGCGCTTGAATTTTCTCCTCTCATAATTATTTAATCTCTGTTTATCAAAACCACGTTTCCCTTCTTGTTGGAAAGAGTCCTCTGTTGTCCCTATCTTTAAAAATGCTGGCGATCGGTCTGAGCCAACTAAATATCGTCCTGTTAGTCTTTTCTCTATTATTAACAAAGTTTTTGAAAGGTTGTTCAACGACAAGCTTGTTGGGTCCTGGATATGACATAAAACTATATCCAATGGTGAGGCCCCAGCTTGCGGGCTTTGAGGAGTGTGGAGCAACCCTTTAATTGCCATTGCTCCCAGGTCCACTCTGACCCGGAGTGGTAGTACCTGTTAGGGTCCCAACTATGAGTTAAATAGAATCTGACGTAAAAAAAAATATACTCCATTAAAAATCGTTCCTAAAAATAACAAGATTCGGCATTAAATAACCTGAAAAAGGTTGATATGCCGTAAAACAAAAACAACCAACCAACCAACAAGCTTATTGATTTTCTAGAAAGACTGAGCCTCTTTAGTCAAGTTCAATATTGTTTTCGTGGTTTTCGTTCAATTGCAAATCTTTTGATTGTTGTGACTGAACTGATCTGTCGGTTTATGAATAATTTGGGAGATGGTAGGACTATTACACTTTAAAAAAAAAAAAAGAGAAAACAAAGATTGGAGAATTCATAAAATGACTACACACCACCCTTTTCTAGTTGGCCATTGCCGATATAAAAATATGTTTGTCATTTTTAATTCAAAGTGTTAGATATTCGCGCATAAATTTAACCTAAACTGCTTCTAAAACCGCTGTAGTCATATGTGATGATATCAGAAAAATTATTATATTTTTTTTAAATATCCACACAACATGAAACATGTCTTATTATTGAATATACATTTAAGTTTTTTTTTACAAAGGAGTCGCCACTTATTAAGGCCGGAGGTCACTCCAGGATAAGGGTTAATAAGCGTACAGTGGTCAATGGGACAATGTCATAATAATTATTAGTAGTGGAAATTTGGTAAATTGGATTACTTAAGGGGAACGGCTCATCAAGAATTTGTTTACGTTGGACTTGAAGACGACCATATTATAGTCAGCTGGAAAGCAGGCAAAAGGAAGAGAGTTCCATGGGTGTGCAGTTCTAAGAAAGAAACTTTGTTCATGGAGTCTACAATTAGGTTTAGGCACAGATAAAGAGTGGAGGAAATTATTGATAGTGGTAATATAATATTTCAAAGTCGAGTGTGGTATTCTGATCTTCTACATAAACTTTAGGGTTATGGTGTTGGTGGTGATGTTCTTGACATTATTTGGTTTTATTCTTTCTGGTCTAAGATTGTAAGTAACTCTGTCCATTCTCTTTTCTTATCAATGCTAGTCTTCCTTGGGGTTCTATTCTAGATCTCAAGCTGTTTCTTTTCTATATAAATAATCTTCCAATCTTGCAGAGAACATTATTAAAAAAATCAACATTTATACTAATGACATAACTCTTTATTTTAGCGTTGCTTCTTGCTTTTTCCCCTTCGATCAGTTGAAATGTGCAGTTAATCTAAACGTTGATTTGACTTCAGTTGTGGATTAGGATACGAAATGGCCTGTTTCATTATATCTTGTTAAAACCCAACTCGTGTCTTTCAATCGTAAGCGTGTCCCTTTTCTTCCTGAGATTCTCATGGATAGCTTTGCTCTTGGGGAAAAATCGACTCTGAAACTTATTCGTATTTCTTTCTCATCAAATCTTTCTTCGAGTTAATACATTAGATCCATTGCTCTTTCTGCGTCTTGTAAAGTCGGTTCTCTCTATACAAAACAAAATAATAGCAAAAAGGCCCTACTACATGATGACGTCACCGATTTTACGCAGTCTCTGTTATAATGTATTCTCCAAATTGAATATTTTTTAGCATTTATTTTGTGTGTTTCAAATATGTAGGAAAGAAAACACTGATTAAGTCAGCTTTAATTTAACAGTCGAATCCAGTTAATTTAACTTTACATCGATGTTTATTCCAATGATATCTTACCAAATTGTACATGTAGCCCTAAACGTTGACAGAGAGAAATAGAGTTACGATTTTAACTGTCAATCTGATATTTAGCTCTATACTATTACGAGTTATTTTTGCAAGGATTGCTCCGTTCATTCTTTCGCCATTTTATAATCAGTTCCAGTCCTTGAAACACCACAATATCACATTCACTCTAAGGTCTGCCTTACTTAAAATATCATCCAATCGTTTGGAATTAATTGTATCTCATCGATATTTTTTTTTCATAAATGACATGTTGGTTCTAATTTTATATTGAAGGCCAATCCCGAGACAGGTGCTGCTGAAACAATAATAGAATGGACACAGGATCGATTCGTATTCTTGGATATCTTTTCCTCAAGGTGGGTCAAGTTTTAGTTGGATTCCTTACACTAAGCTGCACACACTTTTTCAGCATGAGAGCTGCTTATAACATGACTAAGTGTAAATGATCTACCGCCTACTAAAAATGCAAAACACATTTATAAATATGTTGTAAATGTTTATATGCACAGTATATGCAGGTATACGTTGCATTATTGCATCGACCCATGTTACACATAACAACTATGTACATTTTTTTTTTTTGTCATTACCTTACTCTAATGACTTGCATTAGATGGAATTAGTCCGGGTTGCATAGTCTGGACAGTAGCTGCAAATAACCAGTCTCAAACAGACAGGAATAAATTGTAATGAAGACGCAAGCAGAAACGCCCTTTTCAAGGCTTTATTCAACTAGGACAAATAGGACATTCAGAAGTCACACACCGGACTTCATCGACTGAATATGGCATATTTTGTGACCTTACAAAATGCCACCAATGTTGTACTCCAAAATGTATTAAAGAATTATGAATTGATCTTAGTTCCTCCAAGGAAAAAATAGCAGTATCACATGTTCGTGATAAAGTACAAGCGACACTATTTTCAATTCCAGAACGGTGTTTTATATCATATGAAAACAGAAGTTCCATTTTCCACCGTATAATTTAATCATTTTTAATTCTTTCCGCGATTAGCGATACGGTTCGATCTGATGCGTAATAATGGAGGATAACTTGGTTCAATTATATCATTCTCGAGTAATTTAAGAAAATCATTTTTAATGAACCGATCATCTTCAGCACGGTAATAACCGGACTTGGTAGCAATGGGTTTGCAATTAGGGGTCAAATTTCTAAATAATTTAACGGGAGCACAATTGATTTTAGTAACTGCAAATTTTTAGATTATCGTGTTACCCGCCAAAAGAAATAGTAATACTCCGGTGCATTTTTAAAAAGAGTATTCAGTGTATAATATCCGTGCATGAATTAAGGAGTATCGTGAAGTCAATGACTTTATACTCAAAACCGTTGAATGTAACATTTTCAGTGCAATATTCAGACAGTTTGAGGGAAAGGCAGGATGATACCATGGAAATTACAGAATCCCGTTTCCGAGTAGGCAGGTTCAAGGTTTTAACGAGACTAGCACTAATAAAATTATCGGAGCTGTCTGTGTCTATTAGGATGGTAAGTGGTTTATCTTTTAATTTTTACCATTTTAGTACCAGGAGAATTATCAACATCATTAGCACGGGTTACTATAACAGATGAAGTAGAACGTGAAGGTGTCGGTCTTGTAGAACGGCAAACTTTATCAAAATAACTGAGTTTGCCACAATTTCAGCATATTTTATCGCGAGCAGGACAATGGCGACGATCATCCTTAAGGTGACGTTTTCCCTTAGAATGGTAGGATCTGCCATGAGTAAGGGCAGTAGACAGTACAGAATAAAACTCCATACGAGAATCAGCGGAGTTAGGGAGTACGTTTTTAGTCATAGTAGCAGAATGATGATAGAATCATTTTGAGTTGGAGTAGCAGCGGTAGAAGGCCAAGTTTGAAACACGCATTACTCCGCACGAAAATGAGCTTGTTCTAATGCCCTAGCACATTGAGTAACCTCCTTGAGGTCCAACGTATCATTTTCGAGAAGTCTGGCACATATTACAGAAGACCCCGCGGACAGATTCATCCATGTAGGTAGCAGCAGTAAGATCTTTGAAGCAACAGTCAGCGGCAAGACGATTCATAGCCTGAATGTACAGATCTAGGACTCCTTGTCCTGTTGTAGATGTGTTGAAACTAGATGCCTTGCGTGGATAACGTTGGGAGGCTTGTCGTAAACAGATTTTAGTAGTTCGATGCCATGTTCAAACTCAAAACAACTCTCAATAACGTCAGCAACTGCAGCAGAAATGTTTAGGTAAAGGACTTCAAGTTTGTCTGGATTTAAATGCTCAATGGTAGACAAATAGTAATTAAAGTTTAAGTACCATAGTTTCCAAAGTTTGCTAGCTTGAGTGACTGCAGAAGATATGTCGAATCTGTCCAGTCAAATAACTTTATCCATGAGATAAAATTAGGTTGAACAAGTGAAGCATGCCCCCCTTGATTGAACGAGGCATAAAAAATGACTAAGTTCAGCATTTGCCCCCCTCCCCTCTCACCAGTTATCCCAAAAAGTCCCCAGGGGACGTCAAATCCTGGTGAAAATGAACAAACGGTGCAATGTAAGGCCTTAACATATGTAAATATGAGTTCTGCACCATGCAAAAAAAAAAAATGACTAAATCCATCATTTGCACCCCCCTATTTAGCTCCAAAAGTCTCCAAGATCTTAACATATTTAAATTTGAGTTCAGCACCATGCAAAATTGCTAAATAGACATACACAGAAAAGTTTGGACAAATATGGTAAAATAGTCCCAAAAATGGAGTGTTTTTATTAGCCCTAGAAGAGCCCCTTGGGCACACCCAAGAGTTATCGCGAAGTATAGACAAACAAAATTATATAGAAATCAGTTAGTTATAACTTTTCAGAAAGTTTTATAAAAATCCAAGGCATCATTTTTTTTTTTTTTAATAAGCACAAAAGTGTCAATTTTAATCATTTTAACCCGAAAGGCACCCCTAATGGGAGCAAGCAGAGTTCTGTTCTTTTTTACACATAGCATGTTTAATGTTTGTGCAAAATTTAAAAAAAATTCCAAGGCGTAGTTATTGAGAAAAATACAGACAGACGAAGGGACGAACGGACAATCGTGAATTTACAGGTCCACCCTCCTTTTTTCGGGAGACCAAAAAAATTCATTTGAATAAATTGTATTGTAATATAATAAAGGAGCAAGCAGAAAGACCCTTTTCCAAGGCTTTATTCAGCTGAATTTTACAACGACAAATGCGACAAGTGGCCAGGAATGCATGTTAATAAAATAATTTTAAAAAAACGAAAGTATTCAAATAAGAAAATAAAGAAAGAGCAAACGGCAAGATCACGTGAGAAGAGATATGCAAATAAAGAGGAAGTCACTTTAATAAGAAAGTTATTATAAGAAAATTATAAAACAGACTTATAGATGCTCATCAGTCATGGTGGAGCGGTATTTGGACTTAATGATCTTCATGTGAGAAAAAGTTAACTCACATTTAGCGCGAGTAAAATAAGCACACCCAAATAATGCAGTCAAGAAGATAGCACATTTACTGATCTTGGGGTCCTCTGTAAGTAAGTTCTATAATTGTCCATGAGCTCTGCATCAACTGAATATCAGCTTATGGTGTCAGAATCTTATCCCTCACTCCAAAAGAGTTCAGGTTGCAATGTTCGATGCGAGTGAAACAATCTCAGCATCTTTTTAGAAATGGTAGCACGTGAATGTAACAATTAGCTCGAGTAAAGCAAAGTCGTTAAAGCGTTTGTCGAACTCTGACAAACAATTGCCAATTTGTTTTATCCAGCATGCTCTCTCAAGCTGCGCACATGACTGCTCTTGTGTCTCCAGCTCTGACACGAAATTCTGAAAGTTTGCCATCACTTTTTCTTTTTCCAATATCATGCGATCTACCCAAAAAGTCTTTGCGATCGGCCGGTAATCGTAATACGATCGTAATGGGCACTCAATCATATCTTCTTTACATCTATATAGTGTAAGATGTAAAGAAAATAAGATATTATCAAAAGCAAATGGGTGGACTCTGAAATTATCAGAAATGAATTTCATTTAGGAAGATCACGATCAAACTATTAAAATTTATGGTGATTTTTGGGAAAAGTATATTACTAAATCGAAAACCGGGCTTGGAAGAATATCCAATTGATTAAATCGATAATTTTTTTTTATTTTCTTTCCACCTTAACAATCACCTTTAAAAATAACGACTGTTGTTAGTTTTCGGGTATGCTAAAAACAAATATCACAGTTAAATTTTGCGAAGACAAGTAGTTTTCCAGGTATTAAAACCTTTATTATGCAATGTAATCCCTTGTGTTTTTACTGGCGGTCATGTTTGTACACACAAGCGCGCATACATTTGTGACGTGCGTGTGCATGCGCGTAAATGAAGCCGTGAGAAACAAATCGAAATACATAGCAAAACAACGAGTTTTACAATCTTTTTGTGTGTGTGTGGAGAGTCCTGTCTATGCAAGGAAAGTGTTTTTAGATGGGGTGGGGATTCAGATATCACTTTTTTTTTTTTTTTTTTTTTGCTCTCATTTATAATGCAATTTTGGAGACAGGGGCACGGGGGAAAGCAAAAGGTAAAGTTGCCAATTTAAAGGTGAGTTTTAAGGTGGAAAGAAAGTAAAAAAAAATTGCGATTAGATCTATTTGTTTTTCAAATTTTTTTATGCAAAGGATAATTTCTGTATTTGATTGACCATTCAGAATTAAGTATTAATTTTGTGAAAAAGTGTTGAAATTATTATGGAGCCGTTTACCAAGTGTGTTGTGATTGGATTTTTTTTTTTTTTTTTTTTTTTACATGGAGTTCACCACTTATCAAGGCCCAATGGCCACTCAGGGATAAGGGTTATTGTGTGTACGATAATCAAAGGGATAGTGTAGCAATAGTATTGGAGAATTGGTAAGGTGTCATTACTTGGGGGGGCGGTTCATCAGAAATTTGTTTGTGTTGGACTTGAAGACATCCAGGTTGAAGTCGGGAGGGAAACAGGCAAACGGAACAGCATTCCACAGGCATGCAGTTCTAAGAAAGAAGCTTTGTTCATGGAATCTACATTTTGATTTAGGCACAGATAAGGAGTGGGGAAAATTATTGACGGTGGTTTCAGCTAGTCGGGTGTTTATTGAAAAAGATTGGCGAGGGGGGACCAGAGAATGGAACTCAGACGAGCACTTGCCATGGAAATAACGATAGAACAACAACAGGCTCACTATGTCTCTTCTGTGGGAAAGAGGTTG
Source organism: Euprymna scolopes (assembly GCF_053919585.1). NCBI lineage: Eukaryota > Metazoa > Mollusca > Cephalopoda > Sepiida > Sepiolidae > Euprymna > Euprymna scolopes. The sequence goes on from NC_136491.1 coordinate 20,393,854, forward strand.
CAGAGTAGAGAAAAGGGCATCCCCCACTAAGCCACGAAGTCTATTTTGTACTCTGTCAAGGCAGAATAGGTTGTTTTTAGCAGCTCCCGCCCAGATGTGGCAGCAGTACTCCATCTTTGGACGTACTTGGCTCTAATATAGATAGAGAATTGCATCATTAGTGAGATATCTTCTGGAGCGGTAGAAGGATCCCACCATTTTCCCAGCGACCTTGGCCACAGACTTGATGTATGTGTTCCATTTAAGATCAGGAGCAACGGTCAAACCCAGAAGCTTATCAAAACATGAGGCCTCCCCTAGAAGAGAGCAATCCATTTCAATTGATGCCAGAGGGGGATCATAGCTATGATGTAGAGATAGGAGCTTGGTCTTAGATGCATTAAAGGTAACCAGACACCTCTTTCCCCACTGTACCACGCACTCAAGATCAGAGGAGAGAGAATCAGAGTGAACATCATCATTTACAGCCTTTGATGTGTTGCCGTAGATGGTCGTGTCATCAGCATAGATGTCAACGAAAGATTTTAGTATGTGTTTTGGGAGATCATTGATGTAGATCAGGAAGAGAGTTGGGCCCAGTATGGACCCCTGAGGGACTTCAGCATTAATACTGTGGGCCTCTGATTTCTGCCCATCAACAACTACTCTTATGAGCCTATCTGAGAGAAATGATTTAATGATCGAGAAAATATTTCCAGTTATACCGTAGCTGGAAATCTTGTGTAATAGGCCTTTATGCCAAACCTTATCAAAGGCCTTTGATATGTCGAGAGCAATTTCCCTAGAAATGAAGCCTTTGTCGAGAGATTCACTAATCCTATGAGATATAACCGTTAGCACATCTGCTGTAGATTTAGCAGAATGGAAACTATATTGCGTGTCGCTAAGAAGGTTATTTCTGCTGAGGTGGTTGACTACTTCTCTATTTATTGTGGATTCCAGCAACTTACACATGACACACAGGAGACTTATTGGTCTGTACTGAGAGGGGAATGACTTATCACCTGAATTCTTAAATACAGGGCATACTGATGAGGTTTTTCAGGGTGTTGGGAAGTACTTCTCCTTAAGGCAACGCTTAAACAGTTTCGTAAGTATGGGGGCAAGTTCTGGTTGTAATTTTTTTAACACTATAATTGGAATACCAATAGTTTGGCCTTGTCGGATGCTGTCAAGATGACCTCTGGTCCATTGATAATGGTTGGGATAGAACGCACGTTTCTGTTCAGGATCCTATTTGCTATTTGCCAGAACTGGTGGGAACCAAGCCGCTGCTCAGCTACTTTGGATTTAACGGATTGAGCATATAGCTCTATTGCATTTTTTATTACTCTTTTACAGTGGTTGCTGGTGGTCCTGAAAGCAGCTTTAGTTTCAGTGCATCTATTACGTTGGTAGCTATGGAAAAAGTGATTTCTGTGTGCGATGGCAGCAGCACATTCAGGGGAGAACCATGGCTGGCTGTTAGGTTTTTGTTGGAATTTTTAGATGGTATGAATTGGTCTATGCCTACAAGTAACCATTCGGTCAGGTCTATAGAGGACACTTCCTTTTTAAACATGGAATGGAGAGGGAGATCAGATATGAATGTACAGAAGCTATCCCAGTCTGCCATAGAGTATCAGTATACAGTACGGTGGAGAGGTACGTCTGTAGATTTATTATATTTCATTTTTATCTTAACTGATACGATGCAGTGGTCGGAGGATCCCAGAGGAGATAGAACGGAACATGAGCTATGCTCATGGGAAGTGGATAGAAAAAGGTCTAGAAGGCTAGTACTGACCGGTAGTATTGGGCACACGGGTGGGCTCGAGGACAATCTGAGTGAGGTCATAGGCAATGGCAAAATCATGACAGAACCTCCCCTCATCGGCAGTCTTATTTGAGTGGGTCAGCCATTCCACATTATGAACATTGAAGTCATCGCAAATGTGAATGTTAGCCGAGGGATGAGCAGACAGGATGTGGTCAATTTTCTCTGATATACTCTTAAAGACAGTAACTCCGCTGTTGTGGGGGCGATAGAGGGCAAATATAAATGCGGTGGTGTAAGCAAGTGCAACCTGGAAGCACATATAAGGTAGATTAGGG